>NC_092572.1:13096768-13329268 GCF_037975245.1 Apostichopus japonicus
CCAAAGATGCAATGTAATGGTCTGGCCAGGGCTTGAACCTGCCATCCTTAGAATAGTGCATTGCCAAAAGATGCAATGGAATGGTCTGGCCAGGACTTGAACCTGCAATCCTTACATCACAAGTCAATTACCTTAGCCAATTACCACGAGGACGTAGACCACACTCAACTGCAGCTCATAACTTAAGGCGCTGAGGTACTAAGAACATAATATTTAGTTGTATCTTTGCAGTCATTCATTGTCTTTTAAGATGCCTTTTAGGATAAAGAAAAATATCCTCCCTGCCACCATTCCCATGAAAGTTCTCACAAACTGATAGAATTGTAGACTTCTCAACTTCTTAATTTGGAACTGATAGAAGGAATTAATCATGCTCAAAGCACATTGATCAGTATCGACACCAAACGATGGCTTGTTGAAAAAGTTGAAAAGTTTGTCTAAAAGTTGATATCGTCAAACCTCCCTGGAGGAACTGAACATTCAGATCATTCCATGGAGACAACTAGAAATCTAATAAATGTCTCTGTGAATTAGGAAAATCTTTTGAAATTTTAAAGAAGATGTTCAAATGGCTATTAAAGCATTAGCCCTAAATGGCCATTGTTAGACTCTCTTGCATATTCTGGGGCAGCACTGTTGAAAAAACAGGAAAAAAATACAAATGACCCCACTTACATCATATCTGTTCGTTGTAATCTCACAATAAGTTAGTCATTGGCTCATTTACTGACTTTCTACAGTCTTTGAACAAAGTTATCAGATAACCATCGACCAACGGCCATTGAGGTTGTGTACTGTGGTGTGGCATGGTTTACAACAAACAATGAACTTGATAATAATGTGGTCTTTGCGAAGACTAATACAGAGTACTCTTGAAGTCGTCGGTGTTTAAACGCCCAGTGAAGTGTCAACATGTTGTCTAAATAATCAGTTCGGCGACCGTTTCGTGTCATTAATGCTAGAAACAATAGCTACTTTACCTGTTAGCAGTAAACAGTCTTGTCAAGATAACAAGTCCAAGGTATTAAAATATTAATAATTTACTCATCTGGTTTATGTATAATCTCCCGGCCAGTTTACTGTTCTTTATATACATTAAAAAAAAAATGAAGAAATCATGTTTTCTATGAGAGGTTTCTATAGTTTAGATTCAGAGTTGCCAAACCCCCATCTTCATTACAAAAAATAAACATTGCAATTAATAAAGAAGATCATATAATACAGAAGATAAATATTGTAATAAAAAAGAGAACTCATTTAGTATATAAAGGAAAAGTATTAAAAGAATGAAGCACATGTAGCTTGATGATGTCATATTTAGACTTGATCAAGTCCTCAGCCTTGTGTGAAAATGAAACATTAAAATCTGTGATATCTCTCAGATAAAATAAGTTTGTTCTAAAACTGTTTCGGGAAGTTGTTCTTAACATTGTTATCTCTATGATGGTTGGGTTTGTGTGTACTGTCAGTACAGTACGCTCACTGTTGTTCCATTATGGGATATATATATATATATCCTACTTCCCATCTGGGAAACTGTCATTTTGTAAAGAAGGCTAAAACAAAATTGAACCTCAGTCCAAAAAATATCAAGATTGATCTTTTCTACTTACATCTGTCTGTGAAGAATGAAGGGTTGTAGTAGCGGATGAAAATAAAGCTCATGATTACGAGGGCGGAGGAATTTATTGCCACGTTGATTCGATAGGCGGAGACATGATCGCAAACAAGACACAGGGCATTGTATATGACCAGAGAGATGAGGAAAGAAACTACTGTGATAGCTGAGAATTCAGTTGCTGATAAGGATGTCAGATCCTGTTAGGGAGGGAAAGAGAAAGAAAGAATCGTAAATAATTATATCAAACCTGTACCAGTTCTAGATTAGTTAAATCTGTGCTACATTTATGGTTACCATATTGATTCACAAGGTTAAAAGGAGGGACACTGCATCCTGGGAGAGATAAAACATCCAGCCTCCACCGGGATTCAAACCTGTATATATATATATATTACAGACATACAGTACTCACATACAGTATGTAACTGTTCTACATACAGTAGCAGTAGGAAGTGCCTGAGGAAACAGGTGGTAAATTGTGGTACATTCAGATAAAGAAGGGCTTCACTGAGTTTTATAACCAATCAATGCTTTGGTGAG
The DNA here is from genome assembly GCF_037975245.1 of Apostichopus japonicus. Lineage (NCBI taxonomy): Eukaryota > Metazoa > Echinodermata > Holothuroidea > Aspidochirotida > Stichopodidae > Apostichopus > Apostichopus japonicus. The sequence goes on from NC_092572.1 coordinate 13,098,930, forward strand.
CTCAAGTTATGTCCATTGTTACATATTGTAGTAGGCCTACCTACAGTACCATATATACCCTGCCATAGTAATAACTATTGTCCGCTTTGGTATTAATACCTCCATGGTTGTACAGTATATACTGCACATCTCACTGTATACATACAGTATGTACTATAAATAGACAATAATACCAGACTGTAATTTACTGCTGTGTACAGATGTGCACCAAATTGAACAGATTTTAACATATATACAGTGAATAGCACAATTTACAGCGAAGGATCATAGAGTGACAGTATAGGCACTAGGGGTATCAAACCAATTTAAGGCAATATAATGTCTATAACACTATTAAGAGAGACCTTATTTAAGTCATAATGAAAGACTGAGAATGATATGATTCGTTTTTTAGGTCTTTACATTACAGGTCACAACTTAAATTGGTATCGTATGTGTGGTGTGGTATGGTGTGGTGTGGTATGGTGTGGTATGGTATAGTACTTTGAGTCAAAACTTTCACAGGTCTTAGAATATCAGACCTCAGGGTCACACTCCCACCTTTACAAAATCCTGGAATCGCACAGCAGTGTGTAAGTGGAACATTAAGAATATATCCTGTACGTTAAATGAATGCACTATATATTTTGCATACTGGATACTGGTGAAATATTTATGTTAGTTTGTTAATTGTGATATAACATACATGTCCAAAGATTAAATTCCTCTCGAGAGACACGTCCTGTAGTTTTGAACTTTGCTGAGTCTGTTTTAACAAAGTACCATACTTATGTTTATCCATAATTGCTCAGAGCAAACTTATTTACTTCTGCTTTGCAGTTATTGGGAACAGGTTAAAATATGACATTGAACTTTTTGTTTCAAGTTTATATTTTGTTCTTTTTGAAAGTATTTTTAAAATTACTCTAGAGAGACCCAAATGTTTCTAATTTCACCATAAACTTTACCATGATCAAATTTGCAGCTATTTATGATGATCATTTTTATGATATCAGTTTAATATTACAGTAAAGTTCTTTATATCTTTTGAAATTATATTAAATCTTTCCTTTTTAAAAGCATTATAAAACTTATCTAGAACTAACTTCTTTCCCCAATACCCCCCCCCCCCCTCGAAGTATATAATTTGATATTATCTACAACTTTACAGTCATAAGCTTCAGTAAGTTATCTTATTTTTCTAATTACATATGAAGAAGAGAATTTCTTTTAATTAAATGATACTCAGGCAATCATTCTCACCATTGTGGCTTTGTAGTCTTGTTTCACTCGTTATATCCCAACCTTTATATCCTCCCATCAACGGCCTGTCCGCTACTGCAACTAGAAATGACACTTGCATATAAACATACCATACACGCACATTGTCAAGAAAAAGGACTCTCCTATTGACCCAGTCGCTTGAGACCCAGTTGTTTGCAAGACTCTACTACTATTAACAAGACTCTCTATGGTTTGCACGACTCTATTGTTAGCTTAACAATCAAACAAGTGATGCCCTATCTGTGCTCTGTGAGTCAAATCGCCTCTACACACATGACAATGTTCAGGATTCTCAATATAACAATCAGTTATTCACTGATCAGGTGCTTGTCGTTAACACCAGTGTCACCCCACATACCGTAAACAGTAGCATTTAGGTTCAAGATAATGAAAGTAAATAGACTTATCATGTGGATATATTGGGTTGTACTTGGGTCACCTTGAGGTAGAGGATGACATTAATACTACAGGTGGCAATCTGACCTCTTCTGTCAAAACCCTGATCTTATCCGTGGAGATAATTGCTTGATAATTGTCTGATAATACTCAAGTATATCTCTGACCGGGTTACCATGTTTTGTGGTGTGATATATTTGATGTGAGTCTCAGCCAATTATGATACAGAATTCTGTTTCCAATATAAATAGATCAAGCTGGTTGGGCATGCATAAATAAAGAGAGGGTGCAGTGTCTGAATGTGATGGATATGTTGTTGTTCTTGTATGATTCTGGGAGCAGATCTTTGCATCAACTATTGCCCGCATGTTGGGAACATGTTCTTTAAGATTGAATAATATGCACGTCTTGGAGCAGTCGTAGTATGAAAACTTTCTACTCGAATGGTATAGAACTTAAGATTATTCTGGTGAATAAAGTTTTTCATGGCTTTGATAACCAGGCCACCAAAAATTTGAGTCATTTACTGGCTAAATTCCAGTCGGTAGATTTTGCAGTTTGCCAGGTAGAGATAGAGAAAGAAAAGGAGCATTTCTTTGTTAGTAGACTTAAAGAAGATAAACACTTCAGTATCGTGGCAACAATGTTAGTAAAAAAAAAATAATATGCTCTCTGTACATACGTAAGCCCACCCCCCCCCCCCCCTCCCAACCATCCCATTACTGATTATTAACAACAAATTTTATTGGGCTGCTCATGCCATCAACATGTAACTAGGCTTCAGTAACTGATGTATATATGATGCAGAAAATACCGGAGGGAATTTTTATGTTTATATTTTTATCAGCCAATAGAAGTTTTAAGAACTTGGAATTTTTTATTGAATCAAGTAACTATAAAAATTGTGAAATTGTAGGTCCGATAACTTGCCTACATGTAGTGAACTAGGTTTTTCCTCCACTGTTTTCAACTATATTATGTCAGGAACTTGAATCGATATTTCCTCAGCTGGGTTGCAGTCAGTTTGGATAGTTTATATGTTTTCAAAACAGTTTCTTTTTCCGAGAGGGATGTGATTGTAATTGATATCATTTGCTTGAGTTGGTTGTGATATCAAAAAACTGTCAGTTTGGTTTAAATATAAAATAATGTCATAGACAGATTTGAGGATTTTTGTGGTACAGTTTTTGTTTCCGTAGACTGTCTTTCCTCTCTGATCCTTTTTGGTTGCCTGACATCATAAACCTTTGCAATAATCGTGATGGTGTGTGTGTGTATGTGTGTATTTATACAGTATGTGCGTGTATGTATGTGTGTGATGTTTTGATCTTCACTTTCTGTGCTCAATCTGACACAACGAAGGCTAAAACACGCTCGATAAAGTTAACAATGATTTAATGACGTCCTCATGCTTCGCTTGACAACCACAGAGTGGTGTCATACAAGTAAACAAGCTTCCATAACATTACATGTGGGACGCCTTGCTTGCAAGAATACAATATATGTGACAGCCATTATAGTAATGCTCTCAACAAACAATGGTATTAGCTAGACAACATGATAATATGCCCAGGACTATATGGCAACAGTTTACCATGGTTTACAATAATATATGACAAGTGTATTCCCTGATTAATATGACATTGTGACGGTTGAAAGATGACAATATATGTCCCAGACACAGAACAATGCTATTGATGTAGTAATGGTATATATCTGAGCTTCAGAATATATAGTGATATATATATGCCCTACAAGATATACAGCCTAGTAGACAATATTGCTATATGCCATGATTGATATATATGGCAGTTTCCACTTGAGAGGTTGTCAAAGCTGTCCTAAAACAATGTATGGCTTTATATGCCCTGCCGTAACAGTAAGGACAATATCCGTCTGCAATGATATTGTAATTATTATGATGTGGACAATATTGCAATATGCCCTATACATCATTTTAATATGCCCTGGACAGTATGGCAATTTCACTGGACGATACAGCAATATGCCCTATACAGCACTTAAAATGCCCTGGAGAGTATGACAATTTTCACTCAACGATATGGCAATAATGCCATATTGACAACATACCCTGTTACCGAACAATATGACACTTTCCTCTGAATCATATAAATGGCTATATTAAACGTGACCAACATGCCATCTTCAAAATAGCTGCAACATGCTGTGGAAGATACATATATACAATCTGCATTGGGCACATTTTGTAAGCTGGGGACAATATTGTAGTGTGCCTGGACAATGTGATAAATTATGTCTTTAAGTACTGGACAATATGTTCATATGTTGTTACGTAGTGTGGGGTAATAAGTTCAAGACAGTGTCATTCGTTGCTTTTCTTCCTTTATTTTTCAGACTCCACAAAAAGCCACTGCTTCCTTTCACAATTAACTAACATCAATTCTCCATTACAACCTCTGCTTCCTTGCAACACTATCCTCGCTATCTTCCAACACTCCCTTATGCTTCTCTCCTTTTCTCGTCTCCTCCTAATACCTTGGCTCCTCACCTCACAAAAGCCACATTCCAACTGCTGTAAACCCCTCTCCTCATCTCTAGCTCTATCCTTTAATCCTATTAGCAAGTCTTTACATGTCTAAGTAATCCCAGCTTTGGAATCCCCTTAAGCTATCCCTAGGACATAAGCAGCTTTCCTCTCCTTACTTGTAGACTTCACAACATATGTCATCAGCTCTTTCTGATATACCTGATTTCATTTTCTCTTAGTACTACATTTCATGACTGCTATATGGAACATCAACCTGCTAGCAACTAGGCCACAGAGCAGTTATTTCATGGGGTGATGACTAAGTTTATATTTTCATTTCACTTCACTACATTTTTTGTCTCATTTTTATCAGGATGTTCCTCCTTAGCGAGGGCCAACATTATGCCCAGCCTCTCATCAGCAACTCTGCCTCTCGACGTCAACCTCTTCTTGATACCACATTTCCATGACAACGAAACTGATATTACTGCTATATACAATAATGGTGAGTACAATCTCGATTTATGTCACAAGTTTGATGTATAATGAGCGTTCAGTATTGAATTTGACTAGTATGAATTTAGCAAAACTGGGAGGGGGGAGGAGAGGGGTTGGGAATGGGAAGGAGCAACTGGGAAGGGGCAGTAGGATGCGGGAAGGTAAATGGTGAGATGTGAATGGGAGGGCTATTTTCCTTCATGATACCATCAGTTAGTGCACAATTGTAAGATTGCTTCCCAGTGTTTTATCATAGCATGGGGGGGGGAGTTGAAAGGATAGAAAGTTGCCCTTGAGGTATTGTGTCAAATATGCCTTTAAAGTAATATATTGACTTTGAGAGGAGAGCTTTAAAATAGTAATATGGTAATATTTTTTTGCTTTTAGTGTGAAGGCAAAACGTTTCCGCTTTTCGAAACTACTTTGCGTAATCACTCTGTTTCCCTGTCACAAAGATCAATGCGAATTCCACAACCTTTTTAATGTTTTGTCATTCTTTCCACGATTCTTTGATTGTTTTCTGCCACTTGCAGGTCAGTCCATTTTGTACAGCCTTCTGCCTAATAAGGTCAAAGGTCACCCACGGACGGAAACCCTGGTCAGGTGTTTCAGAAACCAGATCTTTGGAGCGGCGCGTTATCCACTGACTCACACATCTTTGACCGAGAAAAACTGGTATGTACGGATACCTATCCTGATGACGTATCTGAAAGTCATTCATGCATCAAGTCAATATTCCTCTAGGGTACAGTTGCTCTCTGTTAACTATTCCCCCCCCCCCCCCATTCCCACCCCCAGTTTTGTGCATTGTTATTAATGCTCCATTCTAACATGCCACACGTACAGCTGCTATTAACTGTACCTCACATTTGTACATCCTATTATTCTCTTCCTCTGGGTGAAAGTGTCATGTTATCCAATTGCAAACGAAAAGAACATGTTGGCTCCGTGATCGTGGTACTGTTTATCATAGTCACATCCTTCTTCCCAATGACAATACCGTATCCTTGGGTATAGATTCCCCTTAGGTAAAGGTAACTCGTGGAAGAGGCCAAAGGTCATTTCTGATCAGCAGACTTTGACAGATTGAACTTTATACAGGAAGGCATTATAATGCCTGAAGAAATAATGCATCCTGCGATCATGTGGTGTCAACTCATACTTTAGAAATGTTAGCATGCCTGACAGCTGCCCCCCACCCCTCTCAGAGACAAGATTCAGATAAGAGGGGATCCTGGAGTTACAAATATTCTGTAATGATTAATGTTCCATCTATGGTGGCACACTCTGTGTACTGTGCATCCCTGCTGCATCTGGACCAGGGAGTCCTCCGGGGACCCAGTGCGCAATAGCTTGAATCTTTTACTTTTTGAGGCTTATCTAACAGTCATTGCATTGAAATTATTTGTGTATTTGTTTGTGTGCACTTGTTTGGTATTCTGAGGACTTGAACAAAGGAATCCCAAGTCCTCAGATGTCATTTCAAAAGAATCACTGCATCCTCAGAATAATTATATTGTTAAGGGGTATATTTATGGTTTGAGTAGGTGGATTTGAACAATGGCAAAAACAATGGGATTCTGTCTGATTGTAAATGTGTGTGGGCAGAATTAGGGGGGGGGGGGCTCTCTTTGAAGTCAGGGGTACTGCCTGGTGATTCAACTGCACAAAGTCATTTAAATTTGATCCAACCATTACAAATATCGGTGATTTGGTTTCTTCTCATTTCAAAGTACTTCCCTGTGCATAAATAAGTCAGGGCTGTCATTCAGTCCAGTGTATCAGTCCAAGAAAAATGATTAATCTTAGGCAAGTGGAAGGCCAGACTGTTTGGACTTTTATGAATGTGATCTATCACCCTGACCCCATGCTCTGTATTGATCCTGTGTTGGTATCAGCAATTAATCTAGGGGGTAGGTCTATGGGGTCCTTCCCTTTGTTGTGCTTCAGAACCAGGAGTTAATACTGCATGATTTCACTGCAGTTTTGTAAAGTTAGAATATTAAGTACAGCTGTTTCAACGTTTGGTTTGTATCTCTGAATTGTTTCATCTTTTCGTTCTTACAGGTTTCATTATGCAGCCAGAACCTGGGAGACAATGAGAAAGTCGGGCCTGATGTCGGATTTCAATCGTTTGCTGACCTGAGACGGCGTCCAAGAAGAACTCGACGTTGTTCAAAGTTTATGACTCGAAGCCATTTCGACAGGGAATTGGCCAGAAGAGTTTTCCAACAAGAACAGAGGAGGGTGAAGAAGCGTTTCCATGAAAATGTTTGGATGGTTTGAGAAGCTTTGGAGATTGATGGGTTTGCTTAATATTAAGCTCACAGATTGTGTGATCTCACTGTTGGCTTTTCAATGGAATATGTTCAATTCTTGGTGTTTTGAAGCCCAACCCAAACCAGTGAAAGGATCGATCTACTTCTGGAAGATTCAATTCATAAGTAGTTCTAATAATTAGCTTAATGAGTTCTGTCTGACTTTAAGCAGGTAAACTTTGTAAATCTTGTCCAAAGTTATCGTCAAACTGAACCACTTTCGTCAGACGTTCGTTGTCTGTGCCAATGTGTTTCTGTCGTAAGGGCCGGCATGCCTATACTCTGCCAAATATTTGATGAATTCATTAATTTATAAAACAAGAAATAAAGAATACAGAACAAGTCAAATTTTAGTTCGTATATTTTATTTACAAATGTTCACGGTAGCTCTGTTCTCTACGGGATATATCCTAACGATATTGTTGCACACTACTGGTTAGCCATTCAACCGTCTCTCCTGTTGTGGCTTATGTGGTTATACAAAATTATCAAAACTCATGGCTAATCCCCAAATTTTCTCTTTCTCCCGAAATCCCTCCGTCTTTACTTTAAAACAATCCACAATACAGATATAAGTTTTTGGCTATGATTGCTTTTCTATGCGACCATCGGTTCTTGTCCAGGCCTGTCTTCAGGTGTCGATGATTCTGCTAGTTTCGTGGGTGAATGAGGAGACGGATTGTTAGGACGAATCTCGTCGTTCGGTATTTCTGTCGGTGGTGGAGTCTTCATGTTAGCTTTACTTGAAGATACCTGAGGAAGTAACAGTTAATGGAAAAGAGAAGAAAGAAAAACACATATTATTGAGATATCATTGAGATATCAAGCAAAGGGAGACATTAGTTCCAGAAAAGGATAGAATTTGAATTGAGGATGTTATTTACTGTTTTATGTTACTGTATACTGCAATAGTGGTCTCCATGCTGATTACATAATTAATCAATTCATATTATTTGATCTGAATAATACTGTTGACCAAAAAAAATATTCATCACCGAAGGACCTTTATCGGGAAAGTTTGGCTTCATTGTTCGAATTGTTGATTATTGAGTGAAAGTCTCATTTTTTTTAACAAGACAAACATTTTTGACAGCTTTAATGTTTTGAAAGAACTTTTAAAAGATTCAGAAAGTTTTCAGTTGACCTCTTTAATGTTCTCAATAAAAATAAAATAAATTCACAACATAAAATGGAAAGTGGACTTCTGTTATTTTTTAAATTTTCAATATATTACATTAAATATGCTTACTACAGTATAGACTCGTTCATGGTGGAGAGGACTTTACATAGTGCAGTCATATTCATCTTTGCTACAGTTTTCTATATTTAATTTATTTTTAGCTCCTATGTGACTGAATAAGTGTTGATAAAACTGTCACATTATTCCTTCATTCACTGACTTCAACTAATGATTCCCTATCATATGTTTGGTTAATAATAGCACCAAATATATATAGCACCAATTTTCCTTCTAAACACCCTCAGTCGTACCAAAACTTGTTCAAAGGGGAGGGAGGGACTATTGATAGAAAAAATGGCATCCAGAATGTTTTTTTTCCCTGTCTTAAATAGTCAGACAGTAAGAGTTCTAACAGTAACGACTTGAACGACCAACTCGTAAATTGGTCATCTGTTTTAGAATTTTAAGTAAGACAAGCTAGTCTCTGCAGATGATCAATCAGGACAAAAGATGATCCCTGTTTCAAATTCATGACAAAGACAGAGAAACATGACACAACTGTATCGGACGTACGGCAAACTGAAAGACTTCACACCTTTGGTTCTAGTTTCAGGTCTTTCTTTGGTGATTTGGCGTGTTCCATGTACTGTTCGTGAACGATCCTCTGTGTCTTGATCCCCCCGACGGCTGGATCGCTTCTGGCCATGTAAGTTGTGATATTTCCAGGGATCTTCCTGGGCATGTCCCAGGTCCCAACAAACTCTCCCCAGGGTGACCTCGCTGATTTGGGCACCCCCTCCATTAGATGGCCTCTGTCATTTGCGATGATCTGTGTGAAACCTTCGTACGAGTCTGGTCTCTGTATGAATAAGAACCATTTTTTGAAATGCTAGTTTTCATTTTTTATTACAAACTTAGAAATAACACACACATTTACATGTAGCTTATATGTGAATATAACCTAATTTCATTGTTTTTGGTGATAATGTAATAATATCAGGATATGCAACTATGTTCATGAAATTTATTTTAGACCATATTTGAATTTTTCAGTCTTTGAAGGGGGAATTTTTTCCCTACAGATTTCTTTGTGCGGTCTCTCAGACAACCATGCAGAGCATTCTGGTTGACCGAAGCACAAATTTGGTTGTCGGAAAAGATAAATAGCAAAATAACATGGACCAATTATGCACACCGTAGCAGAGATGTGTAGGCTTGATGAGTAGAACACTAGCTTATGGGGTTCTACCAATTTAACATTTTGTCTCTCTGAAGGTATTTATTGACAAGTTTACTAGACTATACATCTTTTAATGTCACTGGTTGTGTTATTTTTGTATTGTGGTCTGTAGTGTAGGGGGAAGTAGAATGTTTTCTGAAAAAATAATTAGATAACTTGTCATCCAGCAATAAGGACTTTTCAAGTACAAATTTTGCAAAATAATCTGTCAACAGTCTATGTTATTTAAAACCAAGTAATTTCTTTCTACATAACAGGTGTTATGCATTTCCAATAACTTGTTAAGTATTTACCACTTGAAATGTTGAGAATAAACCCAAACTTGTGGAACATTTTGAACCATGTTGACTCAATACATATTTATGGTGCTGCTTGGATAATCACAACATTACTCAATACGAATTAGGCAATACCTACAATATCAAATTGATTTATTCATTGATTAGCAAGCAAATTCTAACGAATCACTGGAGAATGTTAGTTAATATACAGTTAATTAACATACATGTGCTAAATAAAAGTAGAAATATCTTCTCACCTCTTTATAGGATTTTGGAAGTTGCCAATGTTGTAATCTTCTGCTATCGAAAGCTTTTTCATACTGAGAAGGGGAATAATATGTAAAGAATAAACTTGAAGCAAAATGAAAAGAAACAAAAACAAAACACAACAAATTGAGGAGACTTTGGTTACATTTCCAGAACTTGGAGGTTACACTAACAAAATTGTAATTTACAATGAGTGTTTTCACTGAGATAAGGTAAGTTAGTATGTTAACTACATAGAGGAAGGAAACTAAGGAACAAGAGCCACCGATTTTTCTGATATCCAGAAAGTACTGGCCTACAAGGTCACGATCACTAATATTAATGGCCAATTTAGCCTTAGGAAATGCTAAATTTCATCTAACTTTAGTTAGGCTACAGTAATGTTAGTTACTGTTGTGAACAGTTTAATGGGACAAACTAAAACGAATGACAGCGAATGACCGAATGACAATTGACTTTGTACAGGGTTAATTATCATTTGCGAATGACAGCGAATGACAGCGAATGACAGAGAATGACAACGAAGGACAACGAATGACAACGAAGGACAGTGTTGAGAAGAGATAGAATGATTAACGGAGTGGAGTAAATGCGGTTATTGGTATTCTGCGCAAAAATGATTTGAGGAAAATCGCATGTTACGTGGTTGCAGGGTTTTGGTGTAATTTACGGATAGAAACCACAGGGAAAGTTTTTGTGTGAGAATGCGCTTGAGTGCTGTGCTTTTTACCTCTGTAGATTTATATAGAAAGATAACTGAAGCCGTTTCAAGATTTATAGTATTGTTAGTTTCTAACAATTAATATCGGAAAAATGACGTTAAATTTACTTTTTAAAATCAGACTTACAATTTCGCTTACTATAAGGTGCGTTTGTATCTTGTCCGTACTTTACTAGATATAGATACCCACGAAGTCTGAATGTGATATCCGATTGAAGCAAATGTCTGTGCTGTCATTACTGTCATTCGTTTTAGTCAACGCAATTTTTTAGTGTGTACAACATATTGTCATTCGTTATGTGTAACGCAATTGTCATTCGTTTTAGTAACACCCCAGTTTAATTCATATAATGAACAATACATTTTCATGACGCTAAGACAGTAAGGGTAAGAGAAAAGTACCGACCTGATTTGCGCTAAAATGAGATGCCATTTCTCTGAGGTTTCGCGGATATTGTGTTGAACCGAAGAATTTTGCAATGAATATACCAGCAGTTGGCAATCACACTGTTTCGTTGCCAATGTTGATTAAGTTATACGTGTCGCCAGCACTACTGTATAACTCGGGCTAGGTTTATCGTACATGAAAGGGCTGTCCAGAAGCAGCCGTCAACTATAGTATTTCGCAATAACAGACATAAACACTTAACCAGTAACCATGGATACTCCTGACCTTTGGTCTCTGTAGAAGTAGAGCCAGGACCGGCAAAATGCATCGGCTGCTTATCCTACTTAGCAAGTAGACAAAAATATCAAAATGTATGTTCAATATTTAATTCAAATTTATTTACGGTAGTCTTTCTATAAAATTTACTAAAATGCTAGAAAATAAAAAAATATTCATACAGAACGATTAGTAGGAAAGCTAAATACTATCAGGATTCTACGGTAGTTTGTAACGACTCTCAAGATACATTTTCAAGAGGTTTCAGGAACACAGAAGAGACAATTTAGTGATATCCTAGATAAGCTATTATGTTAAAAGTATACGTGGTAATAAAGAGTGCTAGGGGTAAAAAAAAACGACCGATTAAGACATCAGGGTGCATTTTCGTAAATTGTAACGCCTCTTTGCATCCTTACTCTACATTACAAAATGGCGGCTTCTAATCCACTCAAGTGTCATGTGCACCCAGTTGTTTTATTCAGTATTGTTGATTCCTTTGAAAGAAGAAGCGATGAAAATTGTCGAGTAATTGGGACACTTTTAGGTTCGTATTGGAATGGAGGTGGATTGGCTTAACTGAGCTAAGTGTTGTTCTTTCACTTAATGTAATCGCAAAAGCAGAACACACTAGCATCCTAACGGACTCATTGTATGAGCTTTCTCACGCTAACGTTAGGCTAGGCCAACATATGGTGTACTGAGCAGTTGTGTACGTTACAGTGTGTCACAGTAGGCTACATTGTACCAATGCCTGTGAGAGTATGACGTTCGCTAATTGTCGGGTATTTTATCGGTGAGGCAATAGCTAGTAGGCTAGGGATATTTTTTAAGTTGAGGTCAGCTATATATTTTTACTCTAAATTATAACAAAATTAACTTAGCCTATAACTTAGTTAACTTTAAACTAAGATTCCAAAACTGTAAAAGAAAGTTCATCAATGACTTTACTTTACATTGCCAATTAACTATTATGCATGTTTGATTGATAGTCCATTATCATGTGTGATTCTTTTTGTCCACAGGCACAAACATTCATGGTTCAATTGAAGTCACAAATTGTTTTTGTGTTCCACACAATGAATCTGAAGATGAGGTAAATATTGTCCATAGATACTGTATGTGAATTTGAATGATTGATCCAGAAGAAGCAATCTAATAATAATCATTTGCCTGTTACGAAAGAAAACTAAGCCTAGTATCTAAGAGAAATTGTATTCCATTTGTTAGATATCGAAGATATTGTTAGATTATTTTTCTGGTTGAGACCATAAAAGGTTGTTGTTGAAGGCGTGCAAGTTTCCTTTCTATCATTTACCATTGATAGTTGGAACTAATGATAATGAAAATTGAAACTCATGCTAGCTGCATCATTAAAAATCTCTTTACTCTCTCATACATATCAGGCCTAGAATTTCACAATTATAGCCACTTGCTAAAATTGCAAACTTGTGCTTAAAAAAATATACTGCTTAAAATCAAGTTCTCACTGGCAGTTTCCTGAAGTATAGCACAAATTAGTTACTGTACTGGCAGCTTAGAGCAGCACAATAGTATTTGTTTATTATAATTAGAAGTAATACAGGGCTTATTTAGGTATGGTAATCATGCCGATTCTTTGTTCACAACTTACCACACGTTTATATATTCTTGATATCTACTGGCAGCAAAATGCCAGTGCCCTATCTAATAGCTGACAGTAAATTCCACTACTATTTAACCTGTAAATAACCCCCAATCTGAGGCCAGCGTACAGTATGTCTAATCTCTCTGTCTCTCCTCTGTTCAGGTTGCTGTTGATATGGAATTTGCAAAGAACATGTACGACCTTCACAGAAAAGTGAACCCCGTAGAAATGATTGTTGGCTGGTAAGTAGATCATTTTCAATCTTCCAGATGGTAGTTAGGTCTTATAGATAATTTCAGTGAACATATTACATAATACATACTGTATGTACCTGATTTCCAAACGGTACTTTAAATACAGCGCCAGTTTTATTTTTAAATTAAGCTTTAGTTTTATCTACATAATCCACATCAAGAGATGCAACAAATACTTGTCTTAGTTAAAGTGTATTGCAGAGTAGCTGTACACATGAAAGTATTGATTTTAATATTCATGATACAAATTATCTGTTGACATTTCTGACATAAAGTTATCTCTTGCTTAATTTTGTCCTTCTCAAAGGATGAATCAGTTGTTTGCCAAACTATGGAAACTGTATTCCTTTGTATGTTTCTCATTCAGGTGTAAAGGTTATCAAATTTATTAATTATCATTTTCTTTGAAGGTATGCTACCGGTCCGGACATCACAGATCATTCAGTGTTAATACACGACTACTACTCCAAGGAGTGTTTCAACCCCGTACATATCACAGTAGATACCACCGTTGAGAATCTTCGAATGAGCATGACGGTTTGGGTCAGGTGAGTCTTTAAGTTGAGTAAACTGTACATAACTTTGCCTCCAAAATTGATTTTCAATAGCGTCTGCTGACAATTTCAAAGTGAAAACATCTAGGTACTTAGCAGAGATTTAATATGCAACACATGACTTGGTGATGTCACTAATCATCCTTTGCGAGATGGACACCAGTCTATTGCAGAGTACCGATGTAGATGTAACTCGGTAGATACTGTACGTCATCCCATTGAAAGTATTTGAAATGCGCATGCCCCCATTATCTAGTCAAAATTGTACAAAGTTTGAATTTGAAATAACTTATTGCAAAGATGGAAACAAAGAAAAAAGCAAGCCTCAATTGGAAAGTTTGATGCAATTCTTGTTTTTCTTTTCTCTTTCCTTTTCATGCAGGCAAAATATGGGTGTTCCCGAGAAGTCGCAAGGAACGGTCTTTGTCCCAATTCCACTTAAAATTACTTGCCATGAGCCCGAAAGAGTGGCGTGTAAGTTATATATTCAGGGAATAGTTTATCCTGTATCGCACTGCAAATGCTATGCAAAATGGTCAAACTGCTATACAAGTACAGAGATGTAGAGCAGCTTTTACTTTACACAGGAATACATAGTTTCTTATAAGAGACAAAATTTAGAGCCTTGAAAACTTCCTCATGAAATCTGAACAACTTTTTTTAAGTTATTTTATGTTAAGTTACTATTAGTTAAGTAAATTCCCATAGTATTTATTAGTGCATTTATAACATCTGAGGCCTTATATTATTAAAAAAAAAAAAATTCACGCTACAATCAGATGATTATCGATTGAAAAAGGAGAACATAAACAGGACCATGAGATGTAAGCCTTGCACCGTAACAATCCATGGTGAACAGTTTCTGCTTTAAACATGATAAAACAACTAGGAAAAGATCTTCACTCCACCAATGTTAAACTATACTAAACAGGTGGTCAAGTGGTTAAGGCAGTGGACTTGTGATCTAAGGATTACAGGTTCCAGCCCTGGCCAGATCATTGCGTTGCGTCCCTCGGGGGACACGTGGTTGTTGTGACCCAGGAGGGATTGATTGAATTGTGCACTCTTTGGGTGTGTAGGTGTGACACGTTACCAAAGACCAGGTTTAAGTTGTAAAGTCGTGTGAGAGGGCCTTGGCCTTGAACAAGACTGTAAACCTAAAATAAAAAATATAAAAAATAATAATAATAATAACAGGTCATTAGTATTTCTGTCACTTATGCTACGAATTTGCAGAATTATGTATAATTACCGTCCTTGGTGTTTTGAAATTAATTTCTAGACATTGAGCTTAGATGAGACATTATTGTATTGTGTACCATTTTTTTCCGTAGGGTTGGCAGCAAAATGTTTTGTGGTGAACTTGTGGTTTTTCTGAAGCTAATGTCCCTTTCTTGCGGATTTGAGGGCTTAACTAATCAGCTTTCATAGATTAGAATATCTCATAGTTTGCAAACTTTCGTCAGCTTCTCGTAACTGACTTGCCAGAGTTTTGCAACTGTTAGCTTACAGTAACATTAAACTGTGTCTGTCTGTCTGTCTGCCTGTAATAATTATACTATGTACAAGTGCTTGCTTTTGATTGTG
Source organism: Apostichopus japonicus (assembly GCF_037975245.1). Taxonomy (NCBI): domain Eukaryota; kingdom Metazoa; phylum Echinodermata; class Holothuroidea; order Aspidochirotida; family Stichopodidae; genus Apostichopus; species Apostichopus japonicus. The sequence continues at coordinate 13,114,289 of NC_092572.1, forward strand.
ATTTTTTCTCCAAACGAAGAATCTGACAAAACTGGTTCTTGATTGTCACAAGTGCAACTGACATTCTCATTGTCTGTTTTGTTTCGTGGATAAGTAAATCAGTTGTCATTTAAATAAGTTTTGCTAATTTACATATGTTTATACGTAATCAAAATGCGACCCTGTGAATGAAGAGATGCCTACATTTACCCTCAAAGCCTTCCTCTATGAGTAGATCAGCAGTTTGTTTACAGTTTTTTTTCTCTCTCTGGAAAGATGCCTTTCATTAATAATATCATTGTTATTTAAATAGGAACCTTCGGGGTTCGAAAGGTCGATATAGTTCAAGTAAATTCAAGTGAATTAGTAAATGTAGAGACTGGGAAAACATTACATATCAGGTTAAGTTATTCATTTCTTCTTGATGCGATTGTGTTGATTCTTCTCTCGTTTCAGTGGATACCTTAATCAGGGGTAAATCTTCTGGAGAAAGAAACATTGCACTCATTGATGATCTCTCCTACGTCAGCAAAGCGGCCAACAAGCTTCAAGATCTCTTGGACGTGGTCTTAAACTATGTTGATGAAGTCATCGTAAGTATTCAGTATCAAGTTTTGATGTCCCATGACAGTACAAATCCACATTTACACAGATTCTTTCCGGTTACTAAAAGCATTTGGGTTGTGGAGGAGGGGGAGGGCTGGTAAGGGGAAATGGCATCCTTTTTGCTGTTGACACAGTTTTTTGTTTGTTTGGGGGGGGGGGGAGAGAAGGTGGGTGGGGGGGGGAAATGTCAATCGCTGTACTCTGTGGCACGTTTGTCAGCAGTTACCCAAGTGGAATCGAGTTAATTGTTCATGACATACAGGTTGTTTGGTATACTAATGGCTACTATATGTTCCTAATTTTCCACAATTTGTCAACATTTGACCTCATGCAGGTGACAAACTGATATAAACAGCTTGAATAGGGAGAAGGATCATCTATACAAGCAGCAGTGAATTAAAGATTCCTGAAGTTATAACATCAAAATAGATAATATTAATATATAATATTAATCCTCCAATGTTGCTAACAAGTTTTTTTTTTCCTTTTTTTTCACCCAGGCTGGCAGAATCTCAGCTGACAACCAAGTTGGACGTTATTTGATGGACCTGGTTGCCAAGGTACCTAAACTACAACCTGAAGACCTGGACCAGATGCTCAATAACAGCATGAAGGTACGGTATGACTGGACCCCTTATATGTACAACTGTGTACTAGTACATGTAATAACAGCATGAAGGAACGGTATGACATGACCCCTCATATGTAAACTGTACTAGTACATGTAATAACAGCATGAAGGTACGGTATGACAGGACCCCTCATATGTACAACTGTGTACTAGTACATGTAATAACAGCATGAAGGTACGGTATGACAGGACCCCTCATATGTACAACTGTGTACTATTACATGTAATAACAGCATGAAGGTACGGTACGCCAGCACCCCTCATATGTACAACTGTGTACTAGTACATGTAATAACAGCATGAAGGTACGGTATGACAGGACCCCTCATATGTACAACTGTGTACTAGTACATGTAATAACAGCATGAAGGTACGGTATGACAGGACCCCTCATATGTACAACTGTGTACTATTACATGTAATAACAGCATGAAGGTACGGTACGCCAGCACCCCTCATATGTACAACTGTGTACTAGTACATGTAATACACAAATACTACAGTGCATTCCTACCATCCCCAAGCAATTGTACTCCTTTACAGGGATGAATGTGATCACATGAGTATCCCTAGAAAATATCACATGTGTTACATCACAATCCCATGATAAGCCTGATACCACATGCCAACCCATAGAAGCAGCCCCAAAAGCCTTAATCTGCCAACAATTACAACTGGTTTACTGAATGCCAGGAGAGATAACCCCTATATTATTCCAAGGGGATTTAAACTACCACAATGGTTCCACACCGTCCACACAGAAGTCCCATTGATCCACAACTCTACAGTAACAGCGTATAACAGCATGAATGTATAAATGCTGTGTGAGTTCAATGTCTCCTTTATTGCTGTTTCAGCTGACATCTATGATCTATCCCAGAATGCTATGTTACTGTCGAGTTCATACTTCCTTCTCTTCTTCGTTTCTCTTCAGGATCTCTTGATGGTTACATATCTCTCACAGTTAGTATCTACTCAGCTGAGCCTCAATGAAAACCTCACATCGATGGTCTCTAAAGGAATTGACAAGTTTTGATGTCTTCGCTTCTGCTAGAGATCTTTCTTCAGACCAAAAAAGGTTTAAAAAAATATGTGAATTGGTAGGGATAGAGATCAAACCCTGCTGCCTTTTGGAGAGGTTGATGTGTTTGGTATTTAGAAGATGGTATTTGTGTAATGTTACAATACTTTCAGTTTAGTAAGTATGTTCATGTATACTTGCATCTGACTAAGTATGTATACTTATGTATACTTATGTACTACTAAGTATGAATGCTATGATATTGCTAAGTATATTTGCAAACTTCTTTTGCACATAAGCAAAATGAAAGAAATGGTAAGATACATAAAAAACCTCACTTGAAAGAAAAATCATCTCATTATATAGCCAAAGATGACGACATCACAAAATTTCATGTAGATATTTTGATATGGATGAACAGTTATTTATGTTTGAGAAATAAAATTTTAAAGAGGCTAAAAAAGCTTACAAAACAAATGCAATCATTTTAAGTAGCAAACACATCTGGCTCTCTCAAGTAAAGTTAGGCTCTTCTAGAAAATTGGGTCTGGCTGGAGAGAAGTGTCAGACATAGATAAGGGTGGTAGCAAGATTCTTGCTGAAAATCATGTCATTTTTGAAGTCTGGTTAATACTCCCCCAAGTATTTTAAGTTATAAGAGTATTCTCTACCCTACTGTGATTATGTACAACTGTGAAAACATACAAAATGACATTTTCAGCAAATTACTCCTAAGTCTGTTATATGCTGAGATGACACAAAGCAAAAATATGTATTGAAATGACTGATGCTCAATTGAAAAGAAAATCAAAATCATTTAATGGTACCTCACCAACGTAGATAAACTGAAAATGTCCTGACCTTATGAAGAGAAAATTGACTGCTTATCACAACTTTGGAATTACTTCTGATCTGAACCAATAGTTGGTTTAGGATTTGAAGATGCTTTATAACAGTTTTATCGTGAGATAGTCATTCCCATCTATCCACACTCCTCCTCCTTAACAAAATTATTTCAGACAAATAGTTACCTCTTTTTATGTTGGCGACCTTTAAAATGGCCCCCATCAGTACTGGTTGTATAAATTTCTATAACAGTTTGAGGAATTGCTCTCTGTGTTTTATAGCTTAATCAATAGGAGTGGCTGGACTGTATAGTCTAAGACACATGCAAATGATGTCAGCTCCTCAAAAGCAATACACAAATCAGGGGGTCTGATTCTTTTTAAATGCTCTTGGTTTGAATGAATGTGGATAGGGTACAAAAAAAAACAGCCAGGTATATTTTCTCTATACCTTGGATAATCTGCTTAATGTCCGCTGTGTGTGTGGGACTTGTTATAAATATGAAATATATCTCATTATTGCTTCTTATGTATATTACATGCATATAAGTGGGATGGAATGAAGTAACATTGAATTAAGATTGTTAACATCTACATTAGCTGATATGTTCATATTTATAATGTTAGGTTCTGGTAATAAAATAATAAAAGAGGGCAAAGTATGTTAACCTTGTTTGTGATTTTTTTTTGTATTACCCTTTTTTCAGTCAGCTATGTACTGATGTAAGCATTATTAATGAAAACTCTGTGTGGTACTTGCTTACCAATGCTTGCCCTATCCCCTCAGTGTATTAAGTGTTACCCGTAACATTAAAAAAAAGTGTTTGTCTTGCATAGAAATGTGAGCCTCTTTGGGCTCCGAGATGCTTGGGCTGTCTAGGCCTCTTGTTAACATTGGGGATAATGGATGGTACAAGAGTTTATCAATGGATAGTGACATAAAATCAAGCTCCTGGCTGGAATGCCCTGAACAAGTGAAATGAATCAGGGGCAGATCCAGTATATAATAAATGAAAGGGGTGGCCCTGGGGTAATTAAAGCTGGCCCCCTCATATAAGAGAGGGGGGTGTTTGGGATTGTCATCTCCCCCCCCCCCCAAAAAAACTGAATTGTGCTAGTACCTTGTTTTGAATTTTGTGTGATGTTGAAAGGCGAAGGAGGGAGAAAGTGTTCCCACAGACATTTTTGGAGACAAAGTGGTGACGGCTTGACTTACTTGCCCCTGACCCCCCCCCTCGCTTGTCAGGGTTGGAAACAGCAGCTGTCAAGAAGAACAAAACTGCATATTGGTAGCAAAAGAAAAGATAAACTTTAATATTAATACTGACTATAAAATAGATGTATTCTCCATTAAACAAACAGTCTTTGCATTCTCATTTATTAGTCGTTTTATGGTTTATTTTATCATTACATTTGATCCCCATAATACAGGGATGTCTTAGTACTATTGCGCCTTATATTGCCTAATGTTCTGTCGAAAACCTCCGGCTATTCTCATTTCATAGATCTTTGTTCACTTGCCATTACCTTCTACCTTCACAAATGGCCGAAGTCATCTTATTGACCGGTTCCCAATACATTCCCTTTAATATGGTGAGACTTCAGCCTCCAGGGTAGTTGGAAGGGCGGGGGGAGAGGTATTGTGTGTTCAACCTCCAGGAGGAGTGGGATGAAGGCCTATATTTTACGGGGCAAACCACCAACTACCTACAAAAGTCTCTAACAAGTGAATGTTTATTCCGTACCACAAATCGACGTATTTCGGTGAAATAAAAAGTTTTCAACAAAAAAGGCCCTTGAAGTTGATCAAATATATGGTAGAAGCAACCTCATTTTCATTTCTGAGGGATTCAACAAAACATTAATGTTAACTCTTTCATAAGCAAAGAAAAAGGCACTTTTAACCTGTAAAGAGGCACTTGTCAGGTTTGGTGTGTGGGAGGGGTTGTGTAGGGGAACATGCACCCTGTGCTCCTCCCCCCACCCCCCCAGGGTGTTGGTCCTCGCACAAATACTGAAACATCCTCAATCTGAGCTATGCACAGGATTGGTCGGAGCAGGTGTCACTTTCTGTAAGAGCAGTTGCAAACCTACCATTGCTGACGAAGTAAAATAAATACTGAAATCTTTTATATTCGCGCAAGTGCATATTGAATTGGTAATAGCCACATCCCCCAAACTTTAACGACTGTGGTATGTTTAAGGCGGCTGCACGTCGCCCAATGGGACGCAACCATTGTAACATGGAAGATAACATCGGCTACTGTCAAGGAAACTCCCCTCATAACGTTTATTTGGCTGACAGTCGGCAATGTGTGGCAGTACACAACTAAAGCTGCAACCATGTAACTAATCACAGGGGAAACAATTTGCAACAAATGAGCAACAAATTTTAACAGGAAAAAAAAAATGTTGTTCTCATCGGTCATTCAGTGAGCGAGGGTCAGTTGTATCCAAAACTAGGTCACGATGGTTAAAGTTCAGTCTGGCCGCATTAAGTTCTGGTGCAGTCCAGGGACAGATTCATAGTTATTTGAAATTCATGTTTAACCTCAAAAATACGACCCAACTATTTAAAAAAATACAAAGAAGGATGTGATGCTATATCTCTAAGCAGCACTCCTCACTACACAAAAAAAAAAAAAAAACAAGCAAAAACTATCAGTTGATGCTAAAACTTTCTTGTAGCAAAACTCTTATAATCCAATATCTACTCTCATTCTGGATTCCAGGCAGAGGTTAGGTCCACATCAACCTGTATGATAGTTCGATCATGTTTGTCGAGAGTTTTTTCGAGATACTAGTTAAATTTCATCCGTGTCCGACCATGGACAATTTGGAGCACACACTTCATGGTCGGTTCACCCGGGCTTTGTTCTCTCTTTCGGTAGAGTTTAACTTCATCGTTACTTTTCAGCATTGTCAGCGATCTCCTTCATTTGGGAGACACCCATGATCCACTTGTCAAGCCACTGAGAATAGGAAAGGTCATCAACTTTGACCCAAGGGGTCAAATGCTGAGCTGGCTGGTCCCACCTGAAAGCAGGAGAGGAGAATGGAGCAAATTAATTTAGTATACTGCCACATAATGATCTGTTATAAAAAAAAAAACCTGTTTAGCTTGAGACAAATTAACACTGTCCTCGACTCCTCTCGGCCATAAATCTCAAGAGTAAACTCCCAGAAATGGAATTAAAAAAGCACAAACAAAAATCTGTGTTAGATTAAGGAACACCACTCTTTAAGTTGGGTGGGTTTGTGGGGGGTTAGGGGATATTAATAATTACCACTTACGTCAATGGGAAACATTTCTTACATGGGATACATGGAAGCTATATAGTGTTAGTGATGAGTCAAGGCGGGTAAGTTTGACCATATCTGCCTGTACATTCTATAACGGGGGTCAACAGGGTTCCACCCTAAGGATAGACTAGGCATGATGATGTCACTAGGGGGAAGGGGGAGGGGTAAGGAGGAGAGAGCCACTCACCAGGCAGTCAGGTCAGATCTTGTTTTCATGCACACATTAATGGCCTCTGCTCCCTCTGTCAGTCTAGCCTGAAGGACAGGGCCTAGTTGCTCATTCTGCTTGGCATCTTTATCTCTGACTTGTTCACACAGTTCTAAATGAAGGAGAGGATGAAAAGGGTCGAAACGTGTGTTGAATATATCCTAGACATGGTACACGGCGTAAGTTACACAGATGTGTTTCATAACATGAGATTAATGTTGAAGAATGAAAAGAAGACAGGAGATCAAACACAAGAATAAACAACTTTGCATAACACAAGACTAAATACACATAATGTAACTTAACATAACATCTCCTCTCCATTAACACCTCCTCCTTCCACAATCCCTCCTCCCACAATGCTAACAGTCACACACCTTTAGTATGTTGAATAATGTCAACATCCTTGTCATGGAAGGATGTCAGAGTCCCCTGCAGGTAGTCATGACTACGTAGGACACCTCTGATGTCATCTACTTCACATTTCATCTTGACCACATGAGGCAGCAGTTTCTCGGAAGCCTATCAAGAATAATGAAAATAAAAAGACATTCTCGATATTGGTCTCCCGTGTCAAAGTTGGAGCTTATTAAGCCTTCTTAATGTTACTGTTCCATCGACTTCCATTCTCGTCTTCTCTCATACTATTTTTGCTACATTGCTAAATATTGAGCAAATGACCTTTGACCTCCACCATAAACAACAGGGCTTCTTGAACTCAATATGAGACATCCACATGGAACGTCCACTGTCCTTTCAAGTGTTCTCTCTTGAGATGTTGTGTCAACAAGACATAAATCACACGATCACAAACACATGAATGAATACACATCAAAAAGATTGAGGAAATTAATTTTCATTTTATCATTTTGACTTTGTGACAGCTGATAAGGATGTTTAAGGAGACACAGCAAAATATCTGAACCATTGAGTAATAACAAAAGAAATAAATTCCCCAAGACAAGCTGCAACCGTTGAGGCTTGGATCTCCGATGGGATGATAAATCAAGGAGATAAATTGGTGATTAGGTTTTGATGTATTCAACTAAGAAGAGACCTGACAAAGAAGAGGGCTCTATCTTGATATTTACCAGGTAAGGGGGGAAGTGCAAGGCCGTCTGTATACGCATGAGAGCATCACCACCGAGGGCCGGGGAGGTGCTGTTAAATCTGGATATCGAGAGTTGATTTGTGGGTTTCAATTCTCCACTTCAAGAAAAAAAAAAGAATCAGAAAAGTAATTTTTAAAAAAGGAAGATTTTGAAATCATTTAACATAAAGCTTTTGGAAACAATCAAAAGAGCTGTTACAGAGAATTTGAAAAACATTATTAAAAAAGTGAACCCCTGCCACCCCCACCCCCCCAAACAGAAGAGAAAGAAGAACGTGGAAGATACAATACAAGAAGAGTTTGATAGAATGCATCAAGTGTGATAAGAGAAGAGTAATATGATTGTTATTTTTGGAAGTTTTTAAAGCTGCAATTAGAATTTTGACTTTACTTTCTGGAAGTTTGAGGTGGATCCCAGGTTTTTACAAAGGGGGCATGGCGATGAGATCGTTGAAATAGGGGTGGAAGGGGGAGCGGAAGCAGTCCACTCACCCTCTGTATCCCCTCAAGTAATTGGGTACCCTCACCCAACCTAAGATAAAACTATGTGTAATTACAAACACATTGTTACTCTTCAGTTTTTCATCCAGGAATGAAAATTAAACTTTGATGAATGATAACACTGATGCTATATCTCTACCTGGCTAACTGGGTTTGATGGAGCATTTCCAGAGAAAGGTCATGAAATGCTGAAATTTCAACGGATGATGAGTCTTTCAAGCTTGTTGCCATGGCGACTGTTCCTGCCTCATGCTCACATACAGCTTTCTGAATGTAACTGCCAATCTGTAAGAACCAAAATAATACAAGAAAAGTAAGTAATTTGTAAAAATTTGCCCCAAAAAAATGAAGATTAGGATCACTGAGAGACCTGCACTTGGCAATTACAAAGGTAACCGTGGTGTTCAAACGACATCCCGCAGTACAAATTAAAAACAAGCGGGTTTCAATTACATCCAATAGTAACAGTTACACCCCACAGAAACATGGAACAACCAAAGGAACTAAAGAAAACCAAACAACTTGTAAAACAAAGAAAGTAATTAATATACACATTGATAAATATGATAATACCAACGAGTAACACAAAAAAGAGGTATCAAAAGAAAATTCCAATATAATAAAATTAAAATTCGCTGATGCACAAATAGAGAAAGTCTATGAACTATTGGCACATTGAAAAATTGCACTTTTTATGAAAAGGAATCATCCAAGCCAAAAATAAGTCAGTAACATATTTAACGAAGATCTGCTAAATTTAGAAACATAAATTTTGCAAAACTTACATTCCTCCTCGTCTCTTCCAGCTGCTTTCTGCTGTTGAGATTTTCAGTGATTAAAACTTGGATCAGACTTTGCTTTCTGTCCTGGAAGGAAAACAGAGAGATATCGCAGATGATTAAGAAATGGCATAGTTACAGGGTTTAGGTACATATCTGAGCTTTTCACTCCATGTGAACTTCTGAAAATCTTGTATTTGAGTTTATCATTAATGTCTGTTTTGGTTACAGAGGCTATCTACCATATCAGAAATTAGCACTCACTGTTATATTTAGAGAGTCTTGCATTTGTCTTTACTGTGTATTGACCAAATCTAAGCTCTGCACTCACTTTTAACTTTTGAAAATGTTATAATCGTCTTAAATTTACCAAGACTTGATCTGAGTTTCGGCTGCGTTCACTGCTACATTCCGGAAATGTAATATGCCTGTAATTTACACGGACAGTATCTTTTAACTTTTACACTTACTGTTAACTTCTGGAAATCTTGTATTTGTCTGTACTTGTCAAAGAGGGCCTCCTGTTCTTCTTTGCTGACAGCAGCTTGTTCTTGTAGGTTCTCTTGTTGTACTTTCAACATCTTAACAGCTGCAGATGTCGCCACAAGATTCAATTCCGCTTGAAACAAAGTCCTTTGTAGAAATGACAAGAGGGGTCGGTCGTTTCACAAAGTGAATTTGCAAGGTTTGGGGTCTAAGGGCTATACCAGGAGTTCTCAATTTTACAGTGAAAGTAGGGCATGGGGGGGGGGGGTGTGGGGGTGGGGGTGAAAGGAAAACATTGGTACATTGGTTGAAGAAAAGGGCCTGGCAGCAAATAAATCCCACTGTACCCTAGATTATTGAGCAATGTTCATTAATAGGCCGACAGACTGCTCAAGCATACAGCTTTAATTAAGGGTCTGCACACTCAACTAATGCAAGATTGGGAACCAATTGGTTGTGATTGTTGCAAGGTGAATTGAAATCTTTAGCAGATAAGGCCTGCCTACTGAGAGCCACTCCAAGAATACTTATTCAGCTGGTAGTGCTTGCACTCTTGCAATACATGAGAAAAAACTATAACCATGTTTATACCTGCCAAACTTTAGGCTAAAATCATTTTCAGTTACACCAGAGTCAGAATAAAGACATGGTGGCTTGTAAATATTACTTATTTCCTCAATGGCAATGTGGGTTCGTAACTCTACAATCTTAAATGGCAGACATAATTAGTATTTTGTTATCTTTTCAGTTAGAAGCCACTGAACTGGTCACTGAACGCTGAATATCAATAACATTTACATGAGAGACCTATGTGTATTTACTTTGCTAGTTCCAATTCTCCTGGACAGTTTGTGAATCTCTCGTTAAACTTCTGTTCCATTTGCATGACCATGTGGTTTAGTTGGTTATTCATCTTGGCTGTCAAAGTTCTGTTCTTTTCACCTTCCATGAATCTCTGAATATGTACTAACTGCTTTTCCTGTCAATGAAATATATAAAGTATATATGTATGTATGTATGTATACATATATATATATATATATATATATATATATATATATATATATATAGAGTTGGTTGGTTGGCGTCTATCTTGGCGCAGAGTGCTCTATGTCCAGTGCGGAATATGTGTTGATACTAGTTGAGACTAGTGGAACACTAGTAGTTGTGTACTACTAGTGTCCCACTAGTCTCAACTAGTATCAACATATATATATATATATATTTATATATATATATATATATAAATAAAATAATATGCACTCAAAATTGCTTTCATAAAGAAGCATAAAACTGCCACATAATATTTTTTGCTGTTATTTCGAAAAGTTTTTCCATAATTTTGACAATATTTGTCATTTTGAAATCCCCTGCCCCCCCACCCCCCAAAAAACCAACTCTCCCAAACGACATGAATTGCAGAAAAATGTGTTTTCAGGTAATCACTTACGAACAACATATATATTTCTCCCTTCTTTATCAGTGAATTGGTGTGTGATCCCTGGTAAGGCTGTATGCAAGGTACTGTGACTTCCGACTAGCACCAAAACCTCCTTGAAATATATATATAGGGCTCGCCACCAACTAAGGGCTAAATCCCGTTATAGTTGATAGAGCACAGGGCTTGTAACCCTGAGCTCTCACAGCTTCAAATCCTAGTTTTTAGCTAAATAATTCTTTGCTCATAATTTCAAAAATTGTTAAATTGATAATTGACAGTAGTTCATTTATTCATAATTGTACCTTGTTGTATATTCCCAGCATGTTTGGGTACAGTTATAGCAAATGCATGACACAAAATGCAGAGAAAATTTAATTAGATGAATGGAACCTGGAAGATACCGTAATGAGCTGCTGGACGCTCTTCAGTTCACTTCTCCCCGGTGAAATGTCGACGTAGCCTTGACCGGACTCAAACTTAAATCTACCACGAAGAGGATAATACATTCACAGCAAAAATAAATATCAGTTGTGAATTGTGATATATGAATGGGCTTAATTAATGTGTAACTAACTACCTGTCGCAGTTAGCACAGGATGCAAGATGAGAAGGACTAAACACTCTGTGATATAATTTTTCGTAAAAATACCCAATTATAATTATTAGTATTATTACGTATAACTTGGGTCGGAATTTTGAACCCAATACACTTGTGGCAACAATTCAGGATATGCACAATCTTATGACAATAAATGAACACATGACACATGCACAGGAGGAGATCAGAAAATTCTACATGTATGTTGTCCATCTGTTTTACATTGAAATAAGCCAATCACAAGTACGATTACATAAACATCCTCATCTGCGTCTTACTCTCTGTCGTTCTGATTGGTCCTTCGAAATATTGATGCTGATCATTGGTTTTAAGATTCAACAATTTTTGTATGTGATTAATATCAATTTTGTCACACAATCGTTAACTTACACACCTTAATCGTTCTACATCTTGCTTTATGTTAATCTGATTGGTCCGTTGATTGAGTTGAGCAGCGGTCTCATTGGTTATAATCATCAGTGATTTAATAATTTCCTCCGCTGAATTGGACTGTACTGTTTCCTCTATCCTCTCCCACAGTTCGCCATTCTTTTCTTTTCTGTCAAAAAAAAAACGGGGAAAATTAGGAGGAAAGAGAAAAACAAAACAAAAATTAGGTCAGCCATCAAGACGACATGTCACAATGTGACAGCAACAGCCTATTGAAGTTTCTGCCTAATTCTGTTGATTTATTTCACTCCGTTTTGGAAATTATGTATGACAACAGGGTTTTCTCCTGTGAGCCTACTTATCCCCATGTCTGTTATATGGGAATGTTCTAGGGAGAAGGAATGCTGTAATAAACAAGAAAGATGATGCAATTGTTTGAGACAGCTAACTTATGGAAGGCCAAAAAGGTAATATTAGAGGTCCAAATATCTTAACAAAACAAACACATGTAGGTAGTAATAGCCTCTATGATCAGTTTTAGGTAGAGCATACCAAATATTTTATACTTTGGGTTGTGCTTGAAAAACTGAAAACTAAGTGTAGAGGGCAGGAAATGGGGAGGGGAGGGGAGGGGGGAGGAGTGGTTTTGATGCATATGTTATCTTAGTACCATGGTCACATTTGTCAATGCTGTAACAAAGACTGAGTGAATATAATAGTGAAGAGGAGTCTCTAGTTGTCATGGAGACACAGGGTGCTGGAATGAATTAGCAAACCTTACAGCTCGGTAAAGGTAACCGACTCACATTGCTTCCTGGTCAGTAGATTTATTCTGCAGCACATCAAGGAAGTAGTGTTGTATGCATTTGCAGACCTCTCGAACTTGTTTCTGAGAAAAGTGGAAAGACCAGAACAAAAATCAAGAACAAAGATCAAAACTGTGATGATGCAAACGAACCGAGGCTAACTCACACCAGAAAGTAATATTAAATAAATAATAAAAAATATGTCCTCCCTCTTGTCTTCTCCCCATTCACCCATCCTCCCCATTCACCCATCCTCCCCCCTCCCACAAAGAAGCTGACTATCGCAGACCGATGAAGGATTGAATGATGAACATTAACAACTTTATTTCTGGATAAGTTGATGACTTCTTGGTAATTTCTTTCAAGTATCGAGTTACACATTGCTCAAACCTACAACACTTCCATCGCAGAGGTTCCTGGTCTATTAAAGAGAACAACTTCATTGAACTCGAACAGAATATTGTTCAAGGGTTTGACCGGATCCTTTTCATATTGGAATCAGATACTCTGAAAATAGCAAGTACTGTATTTACAGCAGTTTGTTATTACAGCACAGCTACTTCAATTCCCACCCTCCCTAACAAAAAAAAAAGAAAGAAGAAGAAAAAAAAAAATAAAACAAAACAACATCATGCAGAACTGTCAAAGATTCTTATCTGAGGGACTAAATCTATTCTGCATATTAGAATTAAAGATTTACCTAAAATGTGCCTATCTGAAGGAATAAAAAAAAAAAAAAAATCTGTGACTTCATACAGAACATTGCTGTATTATTCAAGAGAAAGTTCAAGATAATTTTGAAAAGAAAAGATTTGAAAAGGAAAGAAAAGATTTCAAAAGAAAAGAAAAAGTAAAGAAAAGATAAAACCACATCTAGCTTAAACCTACTGTGCATGCAGTCTCCAGTACATCTTCTTGATTTCCACATGAGTCTAGTCTCTCTTTACTGAAGAGTAACATCTCCTGAGAAGATTTACTGAGAACAGGAGGGAATATAATAAATAGAAAAATTAAATGTCAGACACCGATGGGAAATATAACACAGGCATTCATTCTATCTGTTGCCTCTGCCAGCCGTATTTGCAGAACTGGCAAAAAGTGATGTCATGTCAGAAATTTTATTGTATTCTTATCGAAATAGTTTGAAAGCATGAGAGACTACTTAGTGAAAATTAGCTGCATGGAATTGGGGGAAGGGGGGGGGTCTGGGAGGGGAACTTGGTAGGTTGTGGAATTTTCGTTTATGGTTTATACAGGGAAAGGTGAACCGTGAGGGGAAGAGTGAAAAGGGGTACAGGAGTAGAATGGAGAGATAGGGCATGGGAGGAGGTAGTATCATCAGCTGCCGGCCTTTGCAGCTGGTTTCATTTCAAATACCAATATTTTGGGTAAGAGTTGTAAGCAACAGTCTGTAAGATATTTACTAAATGCACATACAACAATAGTGCTGCATGCAGCTCTGGGTAACAAACTCATTGTGTGTTCTCTGGCTTTGAACCGATGACAGTTTTTTGCTTTTATTTTAGGAGTAAAAGTGAAGTACCTACTTTGCTAAATCTGTAAACTGTTGTCTTTTGTTCTTGAGACTCTTTTGGAATTCGTTGTAAGTGGCTTGTTTGATCCTGCACTGATCAAGGTAGGCTTGCAATAATGTCTTCTTGTGTTGGGTCTCTTGAATGCCTGCCAATGTTTCCTTGTATTGGTCATCTAGTAAAACAGCATGAAAGAGCATTTAACTACTTAAGATGCAGGGAAAATGTCAAAATACACATTAAAGCATACTTTGTATGTCTATGGTAACTGAGATAGACAACTTAACAGCTTCCAATGTCATATTTAATCAAGACATACCTGTTGTTTGTAAGTCCCTCTTCAATCTTTCCATGTCCTTCTCTAAATGATCCACGTCTCGTCTCATCCCATTCAGCTTGGCTTTTAGATCATTCCTCTTTTTCATCAGTGCGTCCGTCTTCGATGCGGCTTTGCTTCCCTGTTGATATTTGACCTTGTAAGATGGCCTTTGTTGCAACTGGTGGCTTTTAAATAATAATGCTAAGGAGAATTTACGATACAAGAAATTGATTAAAAAGTCAGTAACTGGACAACAGAGATGAACATGTACAGACAAGGAATTGACTCCTTCAATCTTGTTAGGATCCTTTCGACCATCATTCCATTTCGCGGGTTCTATATACACGTCAATGAATGCCTTGAGTCAATGTAACGTCAATAATGATTTTGTATCAATAGCAAAGAAGTGGTTTGAAAAATGGTAGTAGACATTATTTTGTAAGGATACAGTTTGAGGTTGCCTTTGATCTTGTGGACAGTCTCATGATTTCTCACATGTTCGATCACATACTCCCAAATGTCGGCCATATTTCCACGGCAAATCCTGAAAGATAATAAGAGCAATGTGCCATAACCATCGTACAATATAAACTCACGAATTGTCCTGAAGAAGAATGCTGCTCATATCAACTTACAAGGCGCTAAACTGTTGCACTTTCTAATTTCTAAAGCACTTGTACTGAGAGTATGAACAGTTATTAACATTTATTTGATTTCAGTACTAATACCACTCTAAACTGTCCTCCCATATCATGCTTCAAAGCACTTGTATTGACAGTATGCACAGTTCCTAACCTTCATCTGATTCTAATACCACTCTATACTGTCCTATCATATCATGCTTCAAAGCACTCGTACTGACAGTATGAACAGTTCCTAAACTTTATTTGATTTCAATGCTAATACCAGTCTAAACTGTCCTCCCACATCATGCTTCAAAGCACTTGCATTGACGGTATGCACAGTTCCTAACCTTCATCTGATTCTAATACCACTCTATAGTGTCCTATCATATCATGCTTCAAAGCACTCGTACTGACAGTATGAACAGTTCCTAACCTCTATCTGATTCTAATTGCTAATACCACTATACTGGCCTATCATATCATGCTTTAAAGCACTCGTACTGATGGTATAAACAGTTATTAACCGTTATTTGATTTCAAATGCTGATACCAGTCTAAACTGTCCTCCCACATCATGCTCCAACGCACTCGTACTGACAGTATGAACAGTTCCTAACAGTTATCTGATTCTATTGCTAATGTGAGGGAAGGTGGCGAAATCCATATTCATGAACTCTCCCCTTAGCAACTACTGTAGTTTGACCTGTGACCCAACAATTTGCCTGTATCTACGTGCGTAGCACAGTGGACTGTATTGTTTATCTGTACTGTCACTCACTAGAACAGTGGCTTGTATTGTTTTGGTGTACAGCATCCCTTCCGTTCTAGCTATCGTGAGCGTTGTTTCTGCACACACGCCGTCAAACTACTGAAGCAATATCACCTTATCAAGTAATCAACTATTTCTATATATCTATTTTAAAGTTTTATCTATCACATTCGGGATGTGAGAAGCTGTAAAGTTTCAGAGCTTTACACATCCGTCCGGTGGGTTGTACCACCGTCCTCTATTTATCCTCTTCCATATTTTACTGGCTCATACACCCAGTAAAGGCTAATTCAAACCCCTAATAAATTGGAGCAGAACTATCCGTCTGTTTTTGATTCTTCTTTAGTGAATGCTCTCGTACGGCATCACATTTTGGTAGTACGAGTGGGGTAGCCAAATTTTAGCGTTAAATTTCAAAATAAAGAGGACGGTGGTACAACAATGTCAACTCTGAAGGATGTCCGGAAGAAGCTGGCTTCTCTGGAGGAAGAGTTGAGGAAGACTAAAGAGGCAACTGATGGAAGAACCTCCCAGGTCCTGGTCATCCCGCAGGAAAGGAAAGTTAGAGTCTTTTCGGGTGTGGAAGGGTCACTCCTGGTAGGAGACTTTATAGATGACATCAAGGCTGCAACCAAGTTAAGAAAAGTGAAAGGTGCAGAAGCGGCAGATTTTATTATGGCCCACCTCGAGGGTCCGGCTAGACAAGAAATACGCCACCATCCAAAGGATGTCTCGACAAATCCTCAACAAATCCTCAACACGTTGTCCGAGACTTTCGGAGAAAAGTTGACCTTGGCAGGAGTTCTGCAGGAAATCTGTAATCGCCTGCAGAAAGAAGACGAAACCATTACAGACTTTGGGTTTGCTCTTATGTCCTTAGGAGACAAGCTCAAAAAGATGGCGGGAGGCCCAGATTCAGACAAAACCATTAAGGAACAGTTCCGGGATGGGCTACTGGATGGTGTTCTTAGGCGTGAAGTAAAAAGATGCCTAATGGAGGAGCCCAACATCACTTTTATTAAACTGCGTGACAGAGCCTTGGATTTGGCAGACGACGACTTCGTCACCCGAAGGAGACGCCAAGGGAGGAAGATTAACTCGTACCACACAGAGGTGGACTCACAGATCTTAGGAGCTTTGGAAGGTCTGACGACTGCTCTGAAGGGTCAGACAGAGACGCTGGACGATATGAAGCTCCGCCAGGATGATTTCAGTGCCCGGCTCCTAAGACTGGAAGAGCAGAGTAAAACTAAGCCACGTCCCAGGACCGACAAGAGTCAAATAGAATGCCATCGATGTCACAAGAAAGGCCACTATGCTAATCAGTGTCCAGCTCCTGCCCCAGTTCAACGTCCAGCCCAGGGAAACTAATATCACCCAGCTCCGAGAGCCAGGATCTGGGTAAAAGTAAGAGACAACCAGGCTCAGGGATAGGTATCCCTTCTTCGATTATTGGCAAGAGCCCTGAAGTTACAGTATATGTCAATGGTGTTCCAGTGAAGGGAGTGGTTGACACAGGTTCACAGGTGACGACAATGACCGAGAGGCATTTCATGGAGAAGTTTGGTTGTGAGTCCCTGGAGAAATTGCACTGGTTATCCATTAATGCAGCCAACAACATCCATATCCCGTACAGCGGTTACTTCGAGGCAGATGTGAAGGTAGGAGACTGCACTGTGCCACAGAGGGGGATACTTGTTGTAGGAGTAGAGAAACAAGTTCCCATGCTTATTGGTATGAATGTGTTGGAAAATCTAGACCAAGAAACCTTCTTGGACCAGGTACCCCTTAAAGAAAAGGATAAAAGACATCAACCACTCATCCAAGGACTGGTAAGGAGCCCAGGGGATGCTGTGACAGTGATACCAGCAAGGACATCCCAAGTCGTAAGCGCTTCCTGCCAGCATGTGAGGGGGGATGTAGAGGTTATAGTGGAGCCTTATGTAAACCTACCAAAGGGAATCGTCGTGGGAGCAACCCTTGCTATGTCAGAGAGAGGCAAAATTAAGCTGCCAATCTCTAATGTTTCTGATGAAGATATACTCATTCCACCCAGAACACCTCTCGGAAAAGTGTTAGAGGCTGTTGTTATAGATGACGGGAAGGTCTCCTATGAGAGCATACAAGTAAGAGTCAACAATATCTCAACTGCTTCTAATGTTATCCCACCTATCTGGCCAGGACTGACCATCCGACAACACCAACAGGCAGAGGAACTTTTCCAAAGGTATCATCATGTTTTTGCCAGTTCTGATGAGGACCTAGGATATACTGATACCATTACTCATCAGATCAAGCTTACAGATGATGTCCCAGTCAAACAGGCTTTCCGGCGAATCCCTCCGTCACAGTTTGAAGAAGTCAGGGAACACATTCGCAAGTTACTGGAGAAGAATGTGATCCGCCCGAGTACCAGTCCCTTTGCATCACCGATTGTTCTGGTGAGGAAACCAGATGGATCCCTTAGGCTATGCGTTGACTATCGTCAGTTGAACCACAAAACCATTAAAGATGCTTACCCAATTCCTCGGATTGATGAATCCCTTGATGCATTGCATGGCGCTAAATGGTTCTCAACCATCGATCTTCTAGCAGGATACCATCAAGTAGCAGTCGATGAGAAAGACAAACACAAGACCAGTTTTATCACCCCTTTTGGTCTCTACGAATATAACCGTATGCCGTTCGGGCTTTGTAATGCCCCTGGGACTTTTCAGCGTCTGATGCAGTCCTGTCTGAGTGACCAGTTCTTCAGATCTGTCTTATGCTATCTTGATGATATACTTGTATTTTCACAGACTTTTGAAGATCACATAGCCAATCTGGAACTTGTCTTGGAAAGACTACATCAAAATGGTCTGAAGATCAAGGTTTCTAAATGTGAATTCTTCCGCCCCGAAGTTAAGTACCTTGGTCATAGAATTACCAAAGACGGTGTAAAGGCTGATCCAGATAAGATTGAAGCTGTCAAAAACTGGCCTACTCCCAAATTCGTCAAAGAGTTGCGATCCTTCTTAGGATTCTGCTCATTCTATCGAAGGTTTGTTCAGAACTTTTCTAAGATTGCAGGGCCATTACATGCCTTAGTGGCCAAGACCATGCAGGCTCTTAAACAGAGTAAGAAATCTGAATTGGACTGGAATTTAGAGCATCAACAGGCATTTGAAGTACTCAAAGGAGCTTTGTGTACTCAACCCATTCTGGCGTATGCAGATTTTTCTCAACCGTTTGAAGTAGAAGTTGACGCCTCGTTTCAAGGTTTGGGCGCAATCCTGATGCAACGCCAGGAAGGAAAACGACGTGTTATCTCTTATGCCAGCCGTACCCTACGAGGAGCCGAGAAGAACATGCAGAAGTATTCTAGCATGAAGCTAGAACTTCTTGGACTGAAGTGGGCAGTCACCGAAAAGTTCCGAGAATACTTGATTGGCAACAAGTTTGTGGTGTACACCGATAACAACCCTCTGGCCCACCTGAGGACAGCAAAGTTGGATGCTGTTGGACAGAGATGGGTAGGTGCCCTAGCAATGTTTGACATGGAGGTCAAATACAAACCTGGTAAGGCTAACATTGCTGCTGATGCTTTGTCGAGGCGACGCCACAACGATAATGATAGTTCTACCCTTGCTACTTCTAATTTTGTAGCAGTGGCAGGATTAACAAAGGTTCCCGACGACTTGATTGTAGCTTCATGGGCCAATACTGTAGATGACTTACCAGCTGATGATGGAACAACAGTTGAGACGTCCCCTATCCTGTTGCCTTCATATAGTGTTCAGCAATTGCAGGAATTCCAACACAAAGATCCAGGACTTTCAGAGCTGTGGACTTTGTGGAACAAAGGAGAGAAGCCACATCACCAAACAGTCATGCCAGGCTCTGAACTAAAGCTGTACCTGAGGGAGTGGGACAAGCTTAAAGAAAAGAATGGACTCCTGTACAGACAAAGTGCAGATGGCTGTCAACTGTTGCTACCAAAGGTATTGCGGAAAGAGGTTTTGTCTCTGTGTCACGATAACACAGGACATCAGGGAACTAAACGAACTCTGTCACTAGTTCGTAGTCGCTGCTATTGGCCACGTTTACAGCAAGATGTTGTAGAGCATTGCCAACTCTGTGACCGATGTACAAGAGCCAAAAACCCACCCAAAATAAGAGAACCCTTGAAGTTTATCCAGTCCTCAAGGCCAAACGAAATTCTGGCCATTGATTTCACGATCCTCGAGAAAGATGCCAGGGGAAAGGAAAATGTCCTTGTAATGACAGATGTTTTCTCGAAGTTCACCAGGGCAATCCCTACAAAAGATAAGACTGCCAGAACAACCGCACGAGCATTGTTGGACAACTGGATATTGCTTTTTGGAGCTCCTGTGAGGTTACACTCCGACCAAGGGAGGAACTTTGAGTCTAACCTTATTCATGAGCTCTGCCACCTGTACAACATCAAGAAGACAAAGACCACACCATACCATCCGGAGGGAAATGGGCAAGCAGAACGATTTAACCGTACCCTCCATGACTTGCTGAAGGTTTTACCACCTAACAAGAAACGAAGATGGTCAGAACACCTTCCTGAGGTTCTACATGCTTACAACTGTACACCACATGCCTCTACCAGACTTCCACCATTCTATGTGATGTTTGGTCGAGATCCTATATTACCAGTGGATATACTTCTCAATAACACTGGTTCTGATGATCAGCAGCATAACACCGAAGATGAGGTAACACGGTGGGTAGCCTCACATTCAGATGTTTTAAAGATGGCTTTCCGTCAAGCAGGGGAGAGACTAGCCCTGGAGGCCTCTGCCAGAAAGGCCCGGTATGATAAATTTACCAAGGAGCATCCGCTGTCCCTAGGAACAAGGGTTTACCTTAAATCTCACCCTCCTGGGAGACACAAAATTGCAGATGAATGGGGACAAGTAATTTACACGGTTACCGCCAGACCAGGTGATGGAGCAACTTATAAGATCAAGCAAGCTGATGGTACTGGGATCTCCAAGACTGTACATCGGAGAGAAATCCGCCCATGCCCGATGATTACCCCAGCGAAGTCAACCAATCGACCAGCTAGGAGAAGACCTCACGTCTCCGCCCCATCTAGTAGTTCCGACAATGCCCCTTCTACTGGAAGTGAATCTGACGACGACCCCAACCACAGTGAACCGGCTGATGACGTTTGGAATGACTCTCTGACCTCCGACAGGCGACGAAGGAGTACTCGCAAGACCAGAGGAAAGCACTCCAACCTTCATCGAACTCCAAAGAGCGTCATCACCGTAAGATCAGGGTTTGATTAATATCAGAGGCATTCATAACTTACTTTTAATTTCCAAACTTTGAGGTGTGTTTTGTTTACAACAGTTCTTGAAAGATTAAATTTAACTACCTGTACCGGCACACCCAAACTCTCAAACAGTTCTTCCTTGTTAATAGTATAAGCCAATTGCTATACTAATTGTTTAATTTTTCCAAATAGTAATAAGTACCCATTGTACTTGTTAGTGTTAGTGCAGCTGTTACTAATTTATGGTACCAGTGACTGTGTGCTACCTCATTATATTTTATATCATTCATTCACTGATTGCCTTGATGTTAATTACCTCTGTTGCTACCTTGATCACCCATGTATTGTATACTGTGTATACCTGGGACTTACTCTTAATTTTCATTATTTTTACTTAACATTTCACTTTGTACAAATTTGTTCTTGCTTCCAACTATAGCGTTTATACCATGTTTGAGGACAAACAGTTCTTTAGCAGGGGAGTGTGAGGGAAGGTGGCGAAATCCATATTCATGAACTCTCCCCTTAGCAACTACTGTAGTTTGACCTGTGACCCAACAATTTGCCTGTATCTACGTGCGTAGCACAGTGGACTGTATTGTTTATCTGTACTGTCACTCACTAGAACAGTGGCTTGTATTGTTTTGGTGTACAGCATCCCTTCCGTTCTAGCTATCGTGAGCGTTGTTTCTGCACACACGCCGTCAAACTACTGAAGCAATATCACCTTATCAAGTAATCAACTATTTCTATATATCTATTTTAAAGTTTTATCTATCACATTCGGGATGTGAGAAGCTGTAAAGTTTCAGAGCTTTACACATCCGTCCGGTGGGTTGTACCATCGTCCTCTATTTATCCTCTTCCATATTTTACTGGCTCATACACCCAGTAAAGGCTAATTCAAACCCCTAATAAATTGGAGCAGAACTATCCGTCTGTTTTTGATTCTTCTTTAGTGAATGCTCTCGTACGGCATCACACTAATACCAGTCTAAACTGTCCTCCCACATCATGCTCCAATGCACTCGTACTGACAGTATGGACAGTTACTATCTTTTATCGATCATACTGTTCATACTGTCAATATGAATGATTTGAAAGCATGACATGAAAAGAAGTAGTAGAAGAATCGTTTGAACTGAGTGGTACAGCAACATTGAGCCTAACCAACTATCAATAAAATCTATAACTAACAGTTTAAATATGGTAAGACATGGAAGACTTAAAACCTGTTATTGTTTTTTTCAACCCTACTTATGAGGCTTCTTAATTGTTAAGAAATTGACTGATAATGGAGTGTTTTGTTTAAACTAAAAATGAATTTGATAGGGTAGGCCGCCAGTCTTACTCTTTCAGATCCTCTGCTGTTAGTGGTGGTCTCTTCTGACCGTGAGCTCTGAAGCCCATTTCATCTGTTGACCATCTTAACAGATTCTCGGAAAGATCGCCTTTTCTTCTTGACATCTTACCTTCAACTGTTATCAAATGAAAGTAAATGAAGATTGAAAGATCCTATGTATTTGAATTTACTTAAACTTTTTTTTACTTTAATGTTCTTAAAGGCATTGAAGACTCGCCCCAAACCGTGTGGGACGTTCTGGAAACTTTCCGTTGCTTGCAAGTGAAGTTTTCTGCTTGTCGCTACAAAATGCAGACAGTAATGAAACATGATAACTTGTTATCTTTAGCTGGACCTGAGATGTCCATCTCCGTATTGTTTGTACACTGTGCTGTGGGTATTGACCGCAGCTGTATGTACTGACTGTACACTAGTGTCTAATTAGCGAAGGTAGCAAGCTGTGTGCGTATTTCTGGGATCGATGGTGGTGTCTAACACTTCTGTTACACCTCATTCAAAACTAGGTCAGATTACCGGCATTAGACGTTTCTATTTGCGCGAGTCTTCACACCCTTTATTTACAACTATATTTTCAGAAAGCCACAGGACATGATGATGTTGACCCATATGTTGACATCAAGGGGTAGTATCTACACTAAACATTTTAAGGGACTCAAAAGGATTTTGAGTTCTCTATATTTGGTGTTGCTGTTTCAAATATGACTGTAAATTGCCGATCTTTCTGTAAAGCATTCTATAGAAACAGGCATCATTCTTTTTCTTCAAATTAGAATTATTCTAGGCCTTTTAAAATTTGGGAATCATAAGTGACAGTATGTATAATATTTAGGGATAATTTTAATTTGGGCTTGTCCATGAAATCCAAGGACTGTCCCTTGAAATCCGGGATGTCTGGTCACCTTAAAGGGAGTGAAGACTCGGCCACAAAGAAACGTCTGATGCCGGTAATCTGACCTAGTTTCGAATGAGGTGTAGCAGAAGTGTTAGACATCACCATCGATCCCAGAAAATACACACACACACAGCTTGCTACTGTCGGTAATTAGACACTAGTGTACAGTCAGTACATGCAGCTACGGTCAATACCCACAACATAGTGTACATAGCAGCGCTGGACATCTCAGGTCCAGATAAGGATAACAAGGTATCACGTTTAGGTAACTTCACTTGCAAGCAATGGAAAGATAACTTTTTTCAGAGGACGACACACGGTTTGGGGCGAGTCTTCAATGCCTTTAAGTAATAACAGAATGTGGGATCAAGACCCAATGTTTCTACACAATTACAGTTGGCAGGTGTTCTGTCATTCTCATAGTACACTGAGAACAACACTTCACAAACTGGTACCTTAGTTCAAGTTAATGTACAACTTGGCTGGGAACTATGTTACTTGAAAATGTACTAATGGAAATCCTCCCAGGACAGCTGGGTTGAGAATTCCTGAAATAAAATGCAGCCTTTATTGTCAGGCCTAACAGGAATGGCAACTGGAAGTAGAGGGGCTAGTCATAAACACTAAAATCTTACATGTTGGAAACTGGAAAGTACAGAATTTCATAACATATGAATTTGCTTGTCAAAGAAAGACAAATAAACAACGCACACATACAAAAAAAAACAAAGTAAATAAATGAATGAAATGACATTTACAGTTTAAACTGCACTTTCCAACACTAGCCCACATGTATCTTTTTGTAGTGTATGGTATGTAGTGTAAGACTAAATACTACATGCTATGCATGCCATCTTATTGGTGTTATTGTTATGTGCACTTACCCTTTATTGTTATGTTAATGTTTGTATGGTATGCTATGCAGCTGGTGCATTGTACTGATGTATGCAGTGCAGTGTTGGAGAAAATACAGTTCAGTTCTGACTCTGGTTGTGTCATGTCTACTTTGACTGTCTCTCTCCCACCCAGCCAAGTACAAGTTATCATTTCCCCTTGTCCCTATCATGTTAGGTCCCCTAGCCCTAATCATTAGTCTAGGGGAGGGGGTAGTAATATTAATATTTCGACTAGAGAGGAATAGGAACTATGCCTAACAGTAATGGGTAGGCCTAGTCTATCGCATAACTTCTGTAAATATTACTTTAGGCCTAAGCATAGTCGACTGGTACTAGACTAGCCTGGGCCTAGGCTACAGTACATTAGTTTTCGGCCTAAAGTAAAGTTAGGGTAGCATATGCCTTACTGTAGTGTAAGTCTCAGTTAAATCTAGGCTTACGTTAACTTGGAAGCAACACTTTTCTTGAATATTTATCAGTATCGATGCATAGTCGACAATAAATTAATAACAAATCTGATGTACCAAGAAAACAAAAGGAAACGAATCAGCTGGAATGCGAAATGAACAAATATGACGGATTTGAAACGGGCGGCGAGAATGTGATGGCGCTCTTATACAACAACAAATATAAAACTAGAGGGTGGATAGCTAACTTTCATGCCAACTTATGATATCGTCGCGCGTGATTTTGTCGTCCAACCGCATTACGCCCGAGCTTCGTTTGTCGACGACTTAAAAAAAAAACTCGTTCCTCCCCATTACACAGCATGATGTCACAGGTCATTTCGTCATGTTTTGTACCGGTGCTGTGGCCGAGTGGATAAAGGCGGTGGTATTTGAAGGCAATGAAGTTTAGCAATCGGAAGTATTGTAGCCGTTTGGTCGTCCAAGCCAACTCGACATAGTAGGTCGCTCCGTTGTCCTCCCCACT
The DNA here is from genome assembly GCF_037975245.1 of Apostichopus japonicus. Classification (NCBI taxonomy): domain Eukaryota; kingdom Metazoa; phylum Echinodermata; class Holothuroidea; order Aspidochirotida; family Stichopodidae; genus Apostichopus; species Apostichopus japonicus. The sequence goes on from NC_092572.1 coordinate 13,139,614, forward strand.
TCCCCTCCCCGAGGAAGTAGTCAAACTCGGCATAATGGGAGTATGCAATCATACGAAATTGTATGCAAACCTATTCAATTGATTCACAGTTAATTCGAATGCGTTGAAATACTACGGTAATAGAGCTGGCATGCAGAGGCGAATTACGCACGGCACAAAAAAACCTAGTATTCCGTATGGACTAACTGCAAACGTGACAGTCTCCAATGAAGGTTCTTGCATCTGGAGCGGACGATTAGAAATTAACACAATTTGTATTTTGTAGCACTACAGGAAACTGAGCTCCAAGTTATGAATAAAGAATGAAGCGCCGCATAGATTACCGGATGAAGCGGTGAAAATTAACAATTATTATACGGTTTCGATCGTTGGGACAGACAATTCTCTGCAAACGAAGGGGGGGGGGGGGGGAATTATCACTAGTATGGACTGGTCAGTTTGCAAGCAAAGATATGTTCAACCATCTCAACACCGGATATTAAATTTATTGCTGTAAGAGCACGGCCACGAATCCTTCCAACATAAATCTCAAGTATTCCTATCAGTAATGCACACATATAAGAACAACAGCACAATTTGCTACAGCTGTTCAAATATTGAAATCCATATTAACTGATTTGCAGAAAGAGAATCCACGAACATGTTTTCTTGTAGTTGGGGAACGTTTAAATGTGATCGAAAAAAAAAATTATATTGTGAATGTTTGCACCTCAGTCGAATTCTATGCTACATACACAGTGTTTGATCGATGACGTCTGCTCGAAATATTGCACATTTGGCGTTCACTATAATCTTCTTTTCCGCTCATGTTTCAATATGGCTGCCTCCATGTCGCTTGCAAAGACTTGCAACTTGCTGATCTCCAACATTAGGTTAGTACGTTTCTAGCCTTAGATTATGGTTTATACGTAGATTCTATCTTTCAGTTCTAATATGAGGCTTGAAGGGTGTGAACTATGAGTTTTGATGACATAGGCTACTCCGTAAACAACTTAGCGATAGCCTAAGTCCTAACATAAGCCTAAGGCATAGGCTAGGTCGTTAACACCTGTACTGTTGCCTCACGAAATAATAATAAATGAGACTTATATAGCGCCAAATCAGTAGACAAAAGTCACTGCTCAAGGCACTTTAATGGGCAAAGATGACCCTTAATAATAAAAAACTGCAACAATAACACTAGCAGGTCTAACATTTTTCTTTTCATATGTTTCACATACAGTAGTCTGGGCCCATATTCGTCATGTACGTTGGCTTGCTATACATAGTTATTTTAGGGACCATATAGGACAAAAGGGGTAGGCTAGTACTGAAGTAAGAATAAAGTTATGTACAGCGTGCCAAATAATTATACAGTAGCTGCTGTAGCAGGATAGGTAATGCAAGACCACAATGACGGTATCGTTCAATTTCCTATTTTTTCTCCCTTTTTCTTGTCAAAATCTCATCGAAACAAGGAAAAATGTACTTATCCTTGCCACCAAACAAGGTACACAAAATAGATGTCACCTTTCATAATCAGAAGGTGTTTTTAGTAGGCAAAGGGGTGCAGTTAAGTTGTTTACCTTCTCCACTGAGGTTCCAACTCCAGTAAAAATATAATTCTGCCTCTAATAATAATAGTTCAAGTCACACCGCCACTACCTCACCAATGCTTAGAAACAGAAATGAGTTTTGTCGTTGGCAAAAGTGTTAATATGTGGTACTACTACTAGTAGTCTAGCCTGGTCAATTATACCCAACTTATTTTTTAGTCGCTGAGAGTCTGACTCCAGCAATAGGCTGTTTAGAAAATTGTGGATATTCCATGATTACCCCCAAAAAATATAATATTTTGTAAAGTTCAGATCAAACTCTATCCAGAGGAATGCCTTCCCTAAGCCAAGCTTTTTTCTTTCCACCTCAGGTATGTTTGTGCCTTACATCCATCCCGTGGAATTTTCACTGGTGTTGGTGGGTTGGCGTTCCGAGCATCACAGTCCCTGCAGTGAGTATACCTGACCATGTTATCAACAACAGCATGCCTACAAGAAGAGTATATAGCAATATTGACTGATGTTGTTGAGCAATGAAATAACTGAAAACAATTGTCATGTTATCACTTTCACTCCAGAATAAATATAAAACTGACAGCATTAATTTCCCAAGTTTCTTCAATACTGTACAGTACTTGGGTGTCAGTCCAGTCTAGTCCAGGTTTTCCCCTATCAGTGGGCAAGTATACCCAAACTTTATATGTAGGAGCCATGAATCATATATCTAGAAAAAAAACTGACCGGGCACCCTCTGACCATTGTGTCCTCTACATAATGCTCTCATAAATGAAAATTTGAAAGGAATATTTATCGGAGATAGAAATTCATCTGTATTAGTGAACACTCTTCAAAATTAAGATTAAGAAGCAAGGCTGCTGGTGTCTCTTAGCTACACCAAATCCTCTTGCAGACTTTTGCAGTATGTGACTCCTGTTTTAAAGCAACCATGCTAGATATATATCGCACAAAACAATTCACATGAAGTGCAATACATAATGTATTCAAGGCAAGTGCAAGTTAATCAACCTGGTAACATCCAAGACTACCCACTGAGCTATCAATGCTGAAGTAAATCTAGTGCTAGTTGGAAAAGAACTTTCAAGAAAGTTCGGTTCCTTGAGTTGGAAAATGTTGTAGATGTTCATCTAGTGTTTTTGGGGGGGAGAAGGGGGAAGGGGGTGTGAAGATTCCTTGGGGGGGAGAGGAGGTTGAGGTTAGTAGTCAGGAATGTAGTTTGCCCTTTTGCCACTAGACAGTTCCTCTACATCGTCACCAGACCTATGTGTTTGCTTTCTTAAATTAAAAATGATTTATACGCCGTACTCACTGTTACTACAACACCCACTTTGTCTCCACGCAGAGCTGAACCGCCGAAGAAGAAAAAGAAAACCGACCCGAAGCAGGAACAGCTTCGTCAACATCGATACTTGAAGAGGTTAAAGAAACTACAGTACAAGATGGGAAAGGCCGAGCTGAAACCAGTCGAGGAAATGAGAGTTGATAGAGCCCTGTTAGATGAGTCCAGGTTTGTACTAGTTTGTACATACAAATACTCTGTTCACATAATGTCTGTGCATAAAAAACTTTTTTGAGGGAGGGGTTGATGGGTGGCCTAGATACAATCTCCATGTCAAACAATATCAGTAATACCAAAAGGATTCTTATCTTCCAATGAGCTGTCAGGGACAGTTTTCCACGATCTTGTAGCTTTCATAGTTTTTCAGAGTATCTGAACGTTTTTGAATAAAACTGAATTGTGAAACAATTGTTGTAATTTAAAAGGCATGATGGAATTAGTTTTCAAGATAATAATCACAAATAAAGTGATACAGTTAATACCAGTGGTAATTTCACAGATAGTTTTGATTATCCAACAAGAAATATGTACGCCCTCAGATCACTAAAGAACCCATAAAAGTCAGCCCTGCATTTCATATATAATGTGGAAGGAAGCTATGACCAGTTGTGTCATTCCATATACATGTATGAAATATTTCCCGTGATGATGAGAAACATGTTGGCACATTGGCAACTGTTGCTTTTACCGTGATGTTTTCAAAACTTACCACAGAAAGAGAGACCTCCCGGAAATCCCTCCAGAGGAGCAGGAGAGGAGAGCCCTACTTCTGAAAAGATGGTCAAAGTTCAAGTTCGCGCAACACGTCGCGGAAACCAGATTGATAGAGGGCGCTATTAAAGCACAGGAGAAGGCACTCAATGAACTAAGAACTGAATCAGAAGAGTTATACCAGCAGGCAATAAAAACAGACAACAGTTTATTTCCTCTGGAGGGTGTAGGACCGACCCACACCCCTGCGATAGATGGGTTCGACAAGAAAGTTATCGATGGGGAGTATGTGGACGTCACAAGACAATACAGATGAGAGTTTTATAGGACAAATCAGGGAGAAGTAATTGTTAACTGATACAACAGCAGCTTGATGGATTTGGTTGTCTCTGGAAGTCCTCGAAGGTGTGCAAGTGAAGCGAATCGATTCGTTGAGTACTCTCACTTGTACTCTTACCTTCAAAAGTATTAGAAACCTAACTTTGTTATATCATTTCAGTTTTTGTTCCCTGTAATATTTGATTGCTTTAAGTCAACAGCTACTCATAAAGTCTGTCAGTGAGTTGAAACTTTTTGTAAAGTTTGACTTGACACAACAGATAGAGACTTGTCAGGTGCAAGGCATGGATACAAGGGTTATGGAGAGTGGGAAACTCCCCCACCCCCCCTCCCCCACTCCATTTTAACCTCACACCAAACAATAATTTAGTTATTGGCACAACTTTGCATGATGTAGACTTAATTACATAACTAATTTATAGCCTATATGACTCAGAATGCACGATTTCATATCAAAATGTAAATGTAACCAGATCAATTGAAAATCTAGCAGGTCCCCACCCCCCTGTCTGTTTAAGTCCGAAACCCCTTCTGGACGTATCATTTAAAGCTGTTTGTAAGTGAAAGATATCTTCACACAGTAGTCTGGATGTCATTTTTTTAAAGCTAACAAGCTAATCTGCAGATTGGATCAGCCAAGATAGCATATAAGAGAAACCATTCATCAACAGCTAATATCAGAGCTCAAATTCCTACCTTTTATTTCCGAGTAAACCACCTGTTATGTATTTAGGATGAGTTTGGGTAGACTGGGCTACTTGAATTCACTGTCAAGGAAAACATCATGTAGAAACTTTGTGTCAAATTATGTATCATTCAACAGTTTTGACTGTGAAAATGTATGGTTATTTGACAATAAATGTATATAGTCATACCCATTGGATGGTTCTTCTCCTCTTTCTGTTTTTCCTCATTCCCCTCCTCCTTCTCTTCCTCCTCCTCCTCCTCCTGCTACTCCATCTCCTCCTCCTCCTCCTGGTGTTTGTTTGTGCAGATAGTTGTGTGTCTTTGTTGTGGGGTCTGTTAAGATCCGACAAACTTTATTACGGTGAGGAAATTAAGTGGTAAGGTATTATAGGAACATACACTCGTTCCTTACAAGTCAAGTCCAAGTTTTGACAAAACAAATGGTGTGGGGTCTTCATAACGGGAGATTATGAGACCATAAATGACTCCAATTTGTTTTCTGTAAGGAGTAGTTTTATGAGGCATGTGCCCAACAAATCAATTTAAGAGATGAAATCTTTATCGTCCGATACCAATGAAGAACAGAAAGTAAAAGAATGTACTAAAATAATTGAAAAGCTTTTTTCCATTCCAGGATTTTATAGAATTCAAGGTCAGTATATGGTATCCCAAACAACAGAGCAATGGGGATGGGGCGGGGGTACTTGACAGCCGCATTAATCGCATCGCACAAAGTAATAGACTTTCATATGCACAGATGATTGAGAAATAAGCTGTTCACTCGCCACCAAAATATTAGATCTTATGAAAGACAATGTTATCCGAACAGAAACTTTGGCTGAGTATTTGTGTGTGATATCATTTTAATATATCTTACATTTCGCCAATGAAGTGATCGTTAATGATATGGGACACACAAAAGTAGCTCTCGGTGGAAAAAATGTGGGTGATGATGGAAAAATATTACAATTAAATTGGCAGGACAATACTAAAAAAAAAACATTAGTACAAATGAGTCATTCATACCAGTGTTGTAATGAATGTACAATCGGCAAATATTGTGAATGCATGCAGTGAAATAACACAAGCATCTGTAACACACTCTTGAATTAGGTTCACGAACCATTAATGGTGGTAGGGTTTGTGTATTATTTGAGATGTTTTCTTCCAATATAAATTATATGCAGGCGGAAGTTTAAAAAGAATACATCCTCAGAGCCCCAGTTCTGTTACACAGGGTTTGTTACCACGTGATTATGCAGCAATGGCAGCTCTTCATGACGATTGTGCAGTTTATATCGGTTGTGATAAGTGTACTGCTTATCAATTGTGGTTTGTCAAAAGACTGTTATAGTGTCAAACAAACAATGCTTTACAGTTTAGTTGGATGTTAATAAAATAAAACCGGATATTAGGCACTATCCATGCATCTCTTTAATTCTTCAACTAAAAAATAACAACAAAATACATTTGGCTGTAATTTGCAACTACAAATTTCTATTTTACTTTTACGTTTGTTATGGTTTAACTGTCTTATATGATCTAAAGAGTGCATCTTAATAAATCTAAGTTGATGTTACAAGAGATATACAGGAAGGGTAATTGTTATTAAATTTGTCAAACTTACCTTTCCCCTTTGCCGTTTCCGAAGGTCTTTACAAAATGGAACATGCCATCAAACGAAGTGGAATCGTAGAACATCGTTTGATGAAGCCTCCCATCACTAAGTCATGCTGCCCTCAAATAGTGTTCGGCAATGCGCCTACACCTGCTAAGAGGCAAAGGTCCGGCTCATCACAGGGCAGCGTGGGGAACTACAATGAGCGCTTGTGGGAAGCCGGGATCAAGCTGGTCGGCGATGGATCACCTCACTGTGGTACTATGGCCGTGCGAGAACCGTTTATGAATACCCCTCTCACCGAGATTCTTGGTTTCCCTAAAGCACCGGGTTACGGGAACTTGAACATGGACTCAGAAGCCCTCGTGGATACCATTAGATTCTTCCACGAGAAGGGCACACAGATTGCAATTCATTGCCATGGGGAAAGAGCTTCCGAACAGGCAGTGAAAACTTACGAACAGGTGTGTATAGTTCCACGATTCATATGCATTAGTTTTCGTAATTGCATATTTGTCCTCTTCTTCTTTCTACTGTTCAAATGAAAGCTGAACGTTAGCACTATTAGAAAATTGCCGACCTAGTTTTGGCCTTCGAGTACAATGTGTACAAATACCCTATGCACGAGTACATATTCAAATCAGAATCGGTAACTATGCTATAGCAAGAGTTTTATTTCAGTACAGACTCGCAGCAAGCTTGGAAAATGGCATAGCTAAAATTGATTTTAATAAAAAGAAGGAAAAGCAACGATTAATGAATTTTGACAGCCGTAGCAACCTACAGCTCAACGAAGGTCAGTGAGGTTGTCTCATACTTAAGGGCCATTAAATTAATCTACCGATTCGGTTAAAACCAGGCATTTGATCTTGGTCGTGTTAAACAGATTTCAATTGTACGACAATGCATACAATGTTATCCTTTTTGAAAACACAACCAGTTTACTGCTGTTATTGCCAAACTAAAAAGAGAAGAAATTTATCAATTTTTTCTTGATAAGTTTCAAGCTTGAGAAAAACCATAAAAAATCAATAAAGCAAGAAATAAGAAAACAACAAAGCTAGGAAAGTTAAGTAAAATACCTCCTTTTTTCTTGTATATTCGCATAGGTCCTGGGTGACTATGATAGCAAGGATATTCGTCACCGAATGGAACACTGCGGATTAACCACCGTAGAGCAAATAAAGCGAGCTGGAAAGATCGGTGTTGGGATCTCATTTTTCGTTGATCATCTTCGCTATTACGCTCTGGTCTACAAAACTGATATTTTCGGCGACCGTGTTAACCGATGGACACCTCTCTCAGAGGCAACCAAGACCGGTACGTATGAAATGGTCAATCCACCAGGTATGCACAGGCCAACATTTTATTTTGTAAAAGACGGAGCTGCATGGAACTAGAATATTAGCTTATTATTCGTACTAAAATCTTGCTTATATATAAACAGTTGATTTGCGGATCCAGCGGTGTAAGTATTGATAAGCTTATCCTTGCGCGTGGTCCTAAATTGTAGCTATGCCTCAGAATGCATCAGCCTCTAGTGTCTAACAAGTTGTTACACGGGGAAGAAACCCAGACCCTACGTGGAAGTCGACTTTAATGACCCCATTTACCCATCACTACCATGTCATAATTATCGGTCATTTGAAGTCTGACTATATGTGTGAATGTGTTTGATATACATAACAGACAGGATCCAGAATATTGAAAAGGAGTGTTGGACCCTTGGGGTGTTGATGCAAACACTCTTGATCAATTCAAGTAGTTCCGAAAATTGATAAATTATAAATAAATTTTCTTTGACAGGATCACCCAACATATCCCGGTGACGCTGTTCCATTTTCTAACATGAAAACCGCCGTTACTCGATGCACCAGGGATGATCCAAGCACCCCGTATGGCCCGGAGTATCGTGTTTCAGTTCACGAGGCCCTCAAAGCCTACACTGTTGATGCTGCATTCATGTTACACCGAGAGAAACAACTGGGTACCATAACGCCCGGGAAGAAAGCCGACTTGGTCGTGTTGTCTAAGAATCCGTACAACGTTGACCCGTTCAAATTGGAGGATATCCGAGTGATTGATACGTACCTTGATGGACACAGTAATGGTTTTGCAACTGTGAAATCCATCCCTGGCGCAAATATTAACATCTTGGAACGCCCAGATGACAGCCAAATCTGATTTCAAAGCAAAGCGCATGCATCCGTTCGCTTACACATTGTTCATAAACAGTGTGTAGTTTTTGGAAATCACCTTTTGCTTCCAACTGCATTTTCTTCAATGGAGTTTAAAATGCATGTAGCCCCATTAAGATGAAACTGCATTTTATGTTGGATAAAACTGCAGTATATTGTTAGTAGTGTTGTTTTAAACCTAAGATTAACGTAGCGAGTGGAACATATGTGTTCGTTTTCTAATGAATTCACAGCCATGTTTTGCTGCCATTTTTCTTCGTTAGTCTCGAAATGATTATCGTCTCTAGAAATTGCTAACCAACTCCCCCTGCCACTTTACTTTTTAATTTGCAAGTTAGATGCACGACTTCAAAATAAAGACAACGGGCTAGGGTACATATCTTCAACTAAAACTAAATGTCGGTAATGGTGTAAGTGATGGTGTTACCGGGTACTTTCTTGTTATGCGAGTATTGCATGCATAGTTCTTTTTAATTTTTTAAATTTAGTATTTTTCTACTGCATAGCATATCTACGTTTAGTCGCAAGATATGATAATTATTGATTGACTGAGAGGGAATATAGGAAGTTTAAGCAATTCTTGCGAAATAGATCATGTTCTATGATAGTTCCGATCACGTGAGTTTCGATCAATTAAACATAATGGGTTGATTGTTTATTTAAAAATCAGATGCGTGTTCTCTATATACAAGGTAACGGTTTATAGTATATGTACCTGAAAAAATGCCTAAATAAATAAATGCAAATAATGACATGTGTTGGTTTTAATGACCTGATATCTTGTTACAGTTTACAAATATAGTGACTTCACCCATGCTTCCTCCTTCGTGAGGTATCGTTCTTTCAAAGTTTCAAACTTTGATTTCCGTTGCCCAGAACTAATAGGAGTTTTGTACTTACAGCAAGGCCTCTCACACTCGTGCAAAGGTACCTACAGACACACCGTCACGACGAATATTCGACAGTTTTTAATCACGATAGGCATATCCAATTTTGGCAAATAAATAACCATCCACACACAAACGCAAACATACGCAACACACAAGACGTAAAATGTGCTAACGCAGTGCTTGTTTTGGCATATTTTCAGTCACCATGCCCGATCGTTTTGAATGCCTTGATGTGGAAGCGCATAAATCAAAGTAGAGATGGTGTTCAAATAAGGATTGGAGGTTTACACAAAGCAGTTAAGAAATTCTGTGTTTAAATCTGGATATGTTTCTCCGTGCGAGCAGACGGTTCAGTATGCTTAACTTGCTCCTCTTCTAGCTCAAAGTCTAAAATGCGTCATGATATAGAAATGTGCATGCACTCCGACAGGCCAAGCCATCAGATGTCAACGTGGGGGTATGATTTGTCAGTTGACAACTTCTAGCTATACTTTAGCGGACCCTTAACGTGACGGACTTAAGTGTCTAAGATAATGGAACGATTTCTTCTGGTAGACACCTACAACAGCTATAAAATAAAAAGCTCCTGATTAAAACCCTAAGAGGGCTGCCAACCGTGACTGAAATAAACACCGTCGCGCTCTGACTTTTCAGGGATGATAAAGGCCAGTCTCTTTACATTAACAAATTTTGAAGGAAAAAAAAGGCAACATTTTGAGATAAAAAGACAACATTGTGAGAATTGGGGACACTGTTTTTCTTTCCTATGTCCCTATTAAGCCACCGTACAATGCTGACATATTGTGCACACAAAATTAAACTGCCGCATGCAACCAACACAGTAGTCTACTGCTGTACACATGTAAGTAAAGGTTTAGTAGCTACAGCGTGATAGTCTGACGTCTATCTTGTCCTTGCGCGCATTCAAACAGTGATACAAGAGCGCTCACAAAGATATCAGCAGAAAATCAGAAGCGCGCGCTCCGAAATATTTGTCTGCATTGCATGCTGTACGTACAGAATACCACCGTGCGCGCGTGTGCGTTGATCTATATACGAGTGTTTACTATACCGTCATACACAGTGGATTGTCAATGGAAAATATTTGTTGTCATTTTGTAGGCGTTCATATCAACACGTACTGTACTGGGCAGTTCTCTCTTCATTGCAAGCAGTGTAGTCTAGACGTTGGACATATCTTGACGTCGTTCTTCATCTTAATTTAGTTGTTCGAACGACTCCAATGACGGCCCGGGGTTGCAGAGAAGAAAAGGACGACATTTTAAGACATAGTAAAGATAACGTGATTACGGTTAGTGATATTTTACATTATCTGGAGTTGTCTGTATGCATGTATGTCTGTCTGTGAAGTTAGCCTATGCATAGTCTGCACCGTATGACTATTCTAGGCCTATCAGTTTATGCCTTACTCTTGACTTCATGTTTTATGCATAACGAGAACAGTGTTACGTCATGGAAATGTACCTATTAGCAACTGAGGCATTTTGACGGCACTTAATGCTTTCTGGGATCAGTGTAGAAAAGTCCGTAGGAGTGTTAAAATATGCTCGGTCGGGCGATTGCGCCAGTAATACGTCGGTTACGAGGCCCTATGTCATAATTGAATCCTCCAAGCTACTATACACGCATGTATTGTAACGCTTACTCAGTCTAAGATTCCGGGGATGCCCAAGTATTTCCTACTGAGAACTGGTGGTGGTATGGAAAAAAAATGCCGCTTGGATGGTTGTGTGTTAGTAACGAACCTTGAATCTCGCTATAACATGCAAAGAATATAACACACAGATGAACGAGTAAAGAAAACGCGCTGAGTAGATTTCGTAATCTATTACTACAATCAGCCACGGTACAGACAAACATCGGTCTCTATGCAGTTGTGTGTAAGGAAGCTGTCGTTTCTGGGATTTTCTTGTGCGTGAATGGCGTTGCAGTGTAGATACAATATACAAGGGAGGGCGACCGACGTTGTTTGGACGTTGTTACTTAAAAAACAACATGGCGACACTCACGCTTAAAGCAAGTTGAATTTCATAGTTTCCATGTAGATGTGGGAACGTTTTAATAAGGCCACAAAACTTCGGCGAGAACTACGGTCTAGTGGATATGATATGTCATTTATGTAACGTTTAGGATTAGAAGATTGAAGTAACGTTTTGGACGGTTGCGTTGCTAACCATTTAGGATAAACTCCATTGCCATGAACCGCTGTATGGTTTGTATGCACATGTTTGTGAACTTGTAGTTCTCAAATTTTCTTGATGAAATATGTGCAGCTAAAGGGTCAAACCATGGCGTCGGATGCTAGACTACCCCAAGGAAAACTACAAGATAATTGCTAAGTTACCCTTGCACATCGAAAGCAAATAGAAGTCATTATTATGAAGTACAACAACAACGAAGGCCATTTTCCTATCTTTGAGGTGTTTATAAAATATTGCTGAAAGGGCAAAGGATGCCAAGATCCCAACATTTGATTGCCATGCAACGACATAAGTAATTCAGTAATGATGGGTTGTGCACAATGGCTATAATCCCTGTGGTTGTTAAGTCCTTGAAGAGCGGGCTTTTCAGACATATGCATTCTTTGATCCCGGTTCAAGCATATCCATTTGCTGAGATCAACTGAGACAACAGTTAGATGTTGGACGACGAAGAGCAAGGATATCAATTGAAACTATATGGCTGCGCCTTATACTCTTGAAACCAGCATAGTTTCTAAATTGGCAATCAGTAAGTAGGATGGGGCCGGGACGTCAAGCTGCGCAATGTCTTCACCAAGAAATGCCTCCCTGATACTGGAGAACACATACCGAACGAAAGAAAAAAAGAAGAGATGTTGGTGCCTGGGACCATCTCAGGGGCAAAGTCTCACTGAGGCAGATATCGGCTTGATGATGGGGAACGCTGTAGCCGATGCGTATACACCACTTGCGATGGCTACAGGCCGCAGGGATCACCCTCTGCCCAACGTTCTCTTCTGTGTTGGATTCCGTGGAACATTGAAATACTCAATTTCTTGAATACTCACACCGTAAACAGAGTGGAGGCGAGAGCCGTCAAGGACCATTATCAATGGGCACAATTGGTCAAACAAGCCAAAAACGTATATTTTCCTGAAGGCCAAAGACCAGAGAAACTTGTGATGTCAGTAGCAGACAAGAAATTTGTCAAGATTTTCGAGGATGGTATCAAATGAGAAGGAGGGCGTTATGTCATTTGCCCTGCCATTGATGGATCCAAATTCGATCCTACCCGACAACAAGGGACAAGCTAGGAAGAGGTTCCCAGTGCTAGGAAAACGGTTTCGACGAGAACCAGAGCTAAAAATTAAGTATGTAGAGTTCATGAACCAGATGTACGATCGTGGCTACATGGAGCAAGTTTATGAGACCACATGCGAGGATAAGGAGTGGTATCTTTCCCACCATCCCGTTATTAGTGTCAAGAAACCAGGCAAAGTAAGGGTGGTCTTCGATTGTGCAGCCAAACAAGCCAGTGTCTCTCAAAACGACTTCTTCTATAGGGGCCGGACAACACAAACAGCCTTGGTGGGTGTCTTCCCAGGTTTAGGAAAGAGAAAGTTGCTATCATGGCAGACATCGAAGCGATGTTCCTTCAAGTTGTAGTACTCCCCGAGGATCGTGATGCTCGCAGCTTCCTGTGGAGAAGCAATGGGGGGGGGGTGGGGGGGGGGAAGAGTTAAAGATTACACGATGAACCGTCACCTATTTGGAGCAATGTCATCATTGGCCATTGCCAACAAGGCACTTCGGAGGACCGGAGAAGACCATGGACACAAATATAGTCCTGATATACGGAAGGCTATCTGCGATTCATTCTACGTAGATGACTGTCTGAAAACAGCTTCAGACAGTTACAAAGCCATGGCATTGACAAAGGGTTTAACAGATTTGTCTGTTCCAGTGGCGGAGATTTCTTGTCAGAAGTGGGGGGGGGGGGGTTGCAGGCCATTGATGAAATAAAAAGTCATAACTGCTGGCTCACTATCTAAGTGGAGCGCCACCATAAGTTGGCGCGAAGTGCACAAGAATTTTTTGGCAAATATTGCCTCCCAGATTGCAGTAAATGGCACTGCCCAGGCCTTGAAAAGCTGCATTTAACCAGGGGCGTATGCAGGATTTTCTAACCCGGGGGGCGCGTATTACTATCTAAGCGGAGCGCCACCATTGGTTGGCGCTCCGCGTACAAGCAAATTTCTGGTTTTGGTACCCCCAGATCACCGGAAATGGCACTTCTCGGGCTTGAAACTGACCAACCATACGTACAATTTTGCCTGAGAACCAAGTTTTTTCCAAATACTTTTTTCTCATCTAACCTTTTTGAAGATTGTCACCAGTCACATCACGTTCGACTTCATCACATATCCTGTGGATCATTGCTTTTGTAGGTGATTCTTCATCGCGGCCCACAATATCCGTCAGCCCCACTGTTCAGAATTTGAAAATTCACAGTTCTCGTGAATAAATTCACTTCAAAACATACCCATAATGTTGCACAAAATATCATCTATGGACAACCGATATAGAAAAACCTCCTTCAAACCCTAACAGACGGGTCAAAATTGCACGAGTATGATGAAGTATGATGAAGAATGTTGATTAGGGAATTTTCGAAAATTCAGACGGCTACTAAAAAATTTCGTTGAAGGAAATAAAAATATACCAGATATTTCCGAAACCGAACACTACACACATCGACAGTTTTGAGCATGGGCGCAGATCAGTCTTGGATAATGGTGGGGACGCGTGTCTGTTCTATGACACTATCTAAGCGGAGCGCGACAGTGGGTTCGCGCGTAGCGTGGGATTTTTTTGGGCAAATATACCTCCCAGATCGCCGGAAATAACATTTCCCAGACCTAATGATGCTCCTAAACCTCCTTAAGTTTTAGATCTCATGGCTTAGAAATTTAGTTTGGAGAAATACATGGGCGGCTGCAGAAAGAAAATCAGGGACAAATAATCCAAGTAGACTTTTGTATATACGATGGGTCTGGGGTCCTCTCCCAGAAAACAAATATAGACTGCCGTAAATGCGATTTCCGTCCTATATTTAACAACTGTGGATAAAATACAATAAAATGAGAACTGCTGCATGTCATTTGCACAATGCTGGATCAAACTGCGCCAAAGTTCAATACAGGGGAACTTGAAATGCAGGGCCACGGTATATCATGTCCCCACTACTGAAAAAGTTGGTGGGGACGCGTCCCGCTGTCCTCACCAGGATCTGCGCCCATGGTTTGGAGGCTGTTTATCGTGGAACGTTTGCTTTACAAATTCGAATAATTTTGTCACTGTTCCTCTTTCTCTTCCCGTTTTCTTGCCGTATTTTCTACTCCATCCTTTTCTCCTTTTCTCTCTTTCTTCTTTTTCTTTTCCTTCCTTCACCTCGTTGAAGTTGGCAAGTGTATACAGTTTCAAAGCTATTCAACAGCAACAAAACGTTATTTTGTGTATGTCTGTTGTGGGTGAAGTTAGCGCTATGAGCTACAAGTTCCAATGCGCAAGGTGGGGGAAAGGGGCTAGAAATAATGTGTGGGTCAATTCTAACTCGGTTTTCGGTCGTTAATTGTTGATGTAGCCTACCAGGTAAAAGGTTGAATGACTTTAACAATTTCAAATTAATAATTTGATTTATTATGCCATTTGGAGCACATAACATAGGCTATAACAGAACATTACTGGCAAAAACTAGGGGGGGGTTGATTGTGTGGGCCAACCCCCCTCTTCAAAAAGTGGGGGGGTTAAAAAAAAACCAACCCCCCCTGTTTCTCCGCCACTGGTCTGTTCAAGGCGGGTTGAGGCTCACAAAATAGATATCGATTTTAAGTAGGTACTAGGTCTAAATAAATACTTTTAACACTTTATCTGTGGTTCTACACAGCCTCTGTAAAACCTTATTTAAATACACATGATTCAGCTACACGTCAATCCTCTACGAGTCTCTCTTTCTATCGTAATTATCTAGTGTAACCAAACATCCAACTTTAACAAGTATGTGTGGATCATGTTGTTTGGTTTTCCTGCCCAGGTTATATGTTGGGTGACCGTAATGCTTAAATTCAAAAGGCACTGTTGCACCGGTCAGTAATTATTAAGATTGATTTGTAGACAAATCTTCATTCGCTCGATCGGCCTGCAAAACGGCTAAATGTTTGGCGAAAAAAATACATTTATTAATTTCATTTATTTATTGATTCATTCCAGTATAAATATGAAATATAAAGAGGGGTCATAACTACAGGAAGAATAACTAATCTAAAAGGAACAGAAAAAAGGTTAAGATGATAGGATTTCATAGAAAATACATCTTCACATATAAAAGTAAATACATAAAACGATATAACAAACAAACTACAACAAATATTCTAAGTGCTCGGATTGAATGAATATAGCAGCATGGTATATAAAAGAGTTTCTGTAAACTTGTGTTCTTTTTTTTTTTGCAGTATGTGCGATTTTGATGGAATAAGACCTGAATGTATTTGTTTTTAAAACACATTTCCTTTGATTATATTTGGATTAAGCAATAAATTCTTGCAGTCACATGTTAGACAGAGCACTGATAATTTCATTGGTCAGTTTCAACAGAGCTTCAAGAAATCTCATCAGCAGAATCATCGGCATATTTCGTAATAGAAATGTGTGAGTTTGACCTAATTTCATCAGTTTATATCGTTAATAATATAGCAAATAATGGACCCCCCCGAAGCACACCAACCTTTATTTCCAATATTTCGGTTAACCGTTTATCCAACTTCACATGTCTGGTGCCATTCTTGAAGGAACTGTGCCAGTCAATGAATAAGCAAATTGTGAAAGATCATTCATTAGTTAATTTGGCAAGAAAGTATTTAACGCACTTGAAAAGTCAAGAAAAAGAACCGTTGTTATAGTTGCTTCCTTTCAATCTAAACGAGGCACAATATCATGGATTAATAAAAGGACAGCAATTATACAAGATACACCTTTCTTATAGCCAAAATGACACTTGTCCCCAAATTGCTCTCATATATATATATATATATATATATATATATATATATATATCCACCCAAGCCGAAAAGGTGTGAGCTTATATTTGTTCTTAACGTGTAGCATATTATGTATTTATATGCCAGGGTGTTATAACACTAACACGTGTTATGTTTTGGGAGCATGTGAGAGCTAGATATGTTAAAGATACAATACAGTAAATCGTAGTGGTATAGTAATGGTTGGACGACTGGTAAACGAAGACTACTCGGTAAACGCTGTACTTTGTACGAAGGTAAACATTGAAACTAGGTCTGTGTGGACTCCAATGGACAGTCGTTATCATCACATGCATCTTGTTTACGTGATTATTTTTTTTAACACAGGCAACTGTACAATTCGGTTCGGGTGATATATCGTGAATCGTGAATCCCGAATCCCGCCCAGCACTATTTTCCTAACAATATATTCAACATAAATTGGGCCTACCCGATGCCAAAATCATGATAATGCATCAGTTACGCATGCAAGAAACATTACTTACGGCTCTCAATCGGTCCCTTTTGAAATCGCTTTGAAACAAACTAATAACTTTTACCAGGTACGTTATATATTTCACTAAAAAAAAATTAAAAATGTAAATTGTTAGCAAAACTAGTACTTGTGCATGTGCTTAACAAGCTACACAAGTGCCAGCATTTGGCATCTGAGCACCTTGAAAATCGACAACTTTCTCAAAGGGAAAGGGGACACCCCTCACCCTTAGACCCCTCCCCTAGGACGGCGATCAGTATACCGGCACTCATGAAATGCTTTTCGTGATTAAAACCTGCTGAATATTCGTAGTGATGGTATGTATGCAGGTATGTACGTACGTGTGTGTGTTAGAGGCCATTGTTTGTACACCTAAAATAAAAGAATAAGTTGATGTAGGTAACACCTAAGAGTACAGGTCAACAAAGGTCAAAGTCTGAAACTTTGTAAACACGATACCTCACAAGGAGGAAGCATGGTTGAAGTCACTATATTTCTAAACTCTCTAATAAGAAAATAGGTCATTATCGACAACACATGTCATTATTTGCATTCATTTATTTAACCATTGTTTCAAGTATATGTGCAATAAATTGTTACTTTTTTATTCGAAGACACGCATCTGATTTTTAAACAAACAAACAAACAACAACAACCGATATTGTTTACTTAGTCGATTGTCTAAACTATCATGAAACATGAAATGATTCTCAAGTATTCCTTTAATTTCCAAATATCCGCTTCAATAATCAATCGATCATAATTATCATATATTGCGACTGAACTCAGACATATAAGGCAGTAGAGAAAACTTAAATTGTAGTTAAGAAAGTACATTAACAAGAACAGTAATATAACATGCATTAAAATGAAATACCCGCATGACAAGAAAGTACTTACAGTTACACCATTACTTACACCAGTACCGACATTTAGCTTGCTTTGAAGATATCTTCCATAGCCCGTTGTCTTCTTTTCGAAGACGTGCATCTAACTTGCAAATGTTGATATACACTCTTCTAATAACATTGACATACAGTCTTCTAATAACATTGGCTAACACCCTTCTAATAACATTGGCATACACCCTTCGAATAACATTTACCTACACCCTTCTAATGACATTGACGTACACCCTTCTTATAACATTGGCATACACCCTTCTAATAACAGTGGCATACACCCTTCTAAAATAGTGGCATACACACTTCTAAGACCATCGAATTGACAGGAGAAAGCCTACTCATTTCTAGAAACTATATCAGCGACCGACCAAAAAATGTCAGCCAAACCTGCCGGTAAATTCATTAGAAACGAACATATGTCCCACTCGCTTTTTTATTCTTAGTATTTAAATAATGCTAACAATGCAGTTTTATCTAACAATTCAATGCAGTTTTGTCTTATTGGGAAAAAATTGACTACATGCATATTAAAATCTATTACTGAAATAACATTTGAAGGCAAAAAGTGATTTCCAAAAACTGCATACTGTATCTGAACAATGTATAGCCACACGTATGCGCTTGCACTGAAATCAGATTTGGCTGTCATCTGAGCGTTCCAAGATGTTAATATTGGCGCCAAAAATTGTTTTCACAGTTGCGAAACCATTGCTGTGTCCATCGAGGTACGTATCAATCACTCGGATGTCCTCCAATTTAAACGGGTCAACGTTGTACGGATTCTTAGACAACACGACCAAGTCGGCTTTCTTCCCTGGCGTTATGGTACCCAGGTCTTTCTCTCGGTGCAAAAAGAATGCAGCATCAACAGTGTAGGCTTTGAGGGCCTCGTGAACTGAAACACGATACTCCGGGCCATACGGGGTGTTTGGATCATCCCTGGTACATCGAGTCACGGCGGTTTTTATGTTAGAAAATGGAACAGCGTCACCAGGATATGTTGGGTGATCCTGTCAGAAAAGAGAGCAAGAATCATTGCTTTAATTTATTCATAATTTATTCACTTTCGGAACTGCTTTATTCCAGAAAGAGTATCTCCTTCAACACCCAAGGGTCCAACACTCCTTTTCAAGATTATGGATCCTGCCTGTGATGCATATTAAACGCATTTATACATATAGTCAGAATTAAAATGACCTATAATTATGACATGGTGGTGATGTTTAATGGGGTCGTTGAGATCCGGGGGGATCTTTCCCCATTAAACAACTTTTAAGACAATAGAAACTGTTGCATTCTGAGGCATAGCTAGGCTACAATTTAGGACCACGCGTAAGGATGAGCTAATAAATACTTGCACCGCTGGATCCGCAAATCAACTGTTAATATATTAGCAAGATTCTAGTACGAATAGAAAGTTAATATTCTAGTTCCATTCAGCTCTATCTTTTACAAAATAAATGTTGGCCTGTGCATACCTGGTGGATTGACCATTTCATACCGATCTTGGTTGCCTCTGAGAGAGGTGTCCATCGGTTGACACGGTCGCCAAAAATATCAGTTTTGTAGACCAGAGCGTAATAGCGAAGATGATCAACGAAAAATGAGATCCCAACACCGATCTTTCCAGCTCGCTTTATTTGCTCTACGGTGGTTAATCCGCAGTGTTCCATTCGGTGACGATTATCCTTGTTATCATAGTCACCTAGGACCTATGCGAATTTGCAAGAAAAAAAGGAAATATTCTTTATTCAGTTTTCCAACTTTATTATTTTCTTATTTCTTCCTATGGTACTTTTCTGGCCTTCCTTGAACTTGAAACTTATCAAGAGAAAGCGGAATCCTCCTTTCCTTTTTTTTTCTCTTTTTTAAATTTTTTTTATTCGTCTTCTTTTCTTTTGTTGCGAAAACGACAGTAAAATGTTTATAAAAAGGATAACATAGTATGCATCGTCGTACAAATGAAAGTATGTCAACGTGTCCCAAGATCGAGTTGTCTGATTTTAACCAAATCGGTAGATTAATTTAACAGCCCTTAAGTATTCGCACAACCACCAACCTTCGTTGAGCTGTAGGTTGTGTTTTCTTCTTCTTTGTTTTAATTCAATTTCAGCTTTGCCATTTCCCAACCTTGCTGCGAGTCTGTACTGAACAACAACTCTTGTTATAGCATAGTTACCGATACTCGTTCTCGACAATTTGGATTTGTACTCGTACACAGTGTTCTTATACATAGTGTACTTGTACACGGTGTACTTGAAGTCCTACTACAAGTCGGTCATTTAATAATACTGCTATGTTCAGCTTCGTTTGTTCAGTAGAAAGAAGAAAAAGCCTTACATACAATTACGAAATCTAATGCATATGAATCGTGGAAATATACGAACCTGTTCGTAAGCTTTCAATGCCTGTTCGGAAGCTCTTTCACCGTGGCAATGAATCGCAATCTGTGTGCCCTTCTCGTGAAAGAATCTAACGGTATCCACGAGGGCTTCTGAGTCCATGTTCAAGTTCCCGTAACCCGGTGCTTTAGGGAAACCAAGATTCTCGGTGAGAGGGGTATTCATAAACGGTTCTCTCACGGCCATAGTACCACAGTGAGGTGATCCATCGCCGACCAGCTTGATCCCGGCTTCCCACAAGCGCTCATTGTAGTTCCCCACGCTGCCCTGTGATGAGCCGGACCTTTGCTTTTTAGCAGGTGTAGGCGCATTGCCGAACACTATTTGAGGGCAGCATGATTTAGTAATGGGAGGCTTCTTCAAACGTTGTTCCACGGTTTCATTTCGTTCGATGGCATGTTCCATTTTGTAGAGACCTTCGGGAACGGCAAAGAGAAAAAGTGGCTAAGTTTGAACAAGTTTAATAACAGTTACCTGTCTTATACACCTTATTGTGACCTCAATTTAGATATATTCAGATGCATTCTTTAGATCTGTATAAGACAGCTGAAACCATAACAAACGTAAAAATAAAAGTAAAATGGAAATTGAAGTTGTAAGTTACAGCCAAATGCTTTTTTTTTGAGGGGGGGGGGGGGGGAGAGGGTAAACAACATTCTTTTTAGTCGGATAATTAAAGAGCTGCACGGATAGTGCCTAATCTCCGGTTTCTATTAGCTGAAATCGAACTAAACTGTAAAACATATCAGTCCTAATTTTATTTATTTTTTAATAATTTTTTACATATCACAATTGATAAGCGGTACACTTATCACAGCCGATATAAACTGCAAAATCGTCTTTAAGAACTGCCATTGCTGAATAATCATGTGATAACTTGCCTGTGTAACAGAACTGAGGCCCGGACTGCGTATCCGCCTACATAGAACTTATATTTGAAAGACAAATGTTAATTGTGACAGAAACCCTACCACCATTAATGGTCAATGTGATTGGGATAACCGTAATAACTTCTCTCAAACCGCCCAGAAAAATAATCTAATTCCACTTGGAATTTATCTCAATGTTAATGTTTTTCACACCCAATGCCGAGGATTTGATCAAGTCTAAATATGACATCATCTAGCCACTTATCATTCAATTCGATTATGTTTTTTTTTTCATTTACTACATCATGTTTATTTCTCGTAATTGACATGGGTTTCGCACGTGCTTAAAGAACCATTGATCATGATCTAATAGTGGCATTGGTTTCAGTGTCAAGACCATTAACATTCTAACTTGAAAATATGAAAAGAGAAGCAAAAAGATAGTTAAAAGATTCAGGTCCTATTGGCAGCATAATATTGCACATTTTCAACACGAGAGCTCCATTGTATGGATATTTAACCAGGGTATAACCCCAATGGAGCAAGATGTTCCTGAGTTGTTTGGGGAAAGTGTTCTGCACAAACATTTTCTTCCCAAAATCAAACATGATGTTTGGGCTGGTGTTCTCTTTAATTGCTATAAAGTTTTTACCTGAGGGATCTTAACCTCAAAAGTTTAAAGACATGTTAAGAATAAGGGAGCTATTTCCACTATTGTAATGAATCTGTTCCGAACATAGGTGACAGCTTCAACTGCACCCTTATTATCATAAGATACATCGCAGTTTGACTGAACCGCCGAAACAGAGACGGCGAAGGAGGCTGTGGTCTCACATTGGATTTGCACAAACTTCGAGAGACAATCAACCACTTTCCAAAAAATTTTTCTTCATTTAACAACGAAAGGATATTTTTGAATACAAAAGGGTCCATTTTTATTACATTTTATTACAAATATAACCAAAACAAGGACTTTTTATAAACAAAAGGGGCACTTCTAATTAATGAAAAGGGACACTGTTTAGATTCATCACAAAATGAGGGCGCACTCCTTCCCTTCCCACTCCTTTGCTTATGCTATACGAAGCAATTTGTTTCATCTACGTACCAATACGAATTGGACAATCCGACTGATCAGACATCTCACGTAGAATACCGTCGGTGAATTCACTCGGCATGTATCCAAGTTCCGTCACAGTGGTCAGTCCAACGGAGGCGTAGTAGCGCCATTGATCTTGAAAACCCTTTGTAATCGCTTCAGGATCCGGAGGAGGGCTTTGATTCAGAACAAGCATCATAGCCGGTTCTTCAAAAAGTTGACCGGTTGGATTGCCGTTCTCGTCCTTAACAATAGTTCCCCCATCCGGACTGTCCATTCTTGCGGTTATCTGAGTGAAAATTAATTCGGATGTAATCAAATCCGAAAAGCCATATTTCGATTTGTTACGATACGTAGAACATACCCTGGTACCGCTTTGGGCGGGTCGTAGTTGCCACTGGAATCTAAGGCCAGGATATTGTGGTGGCCCTTACAGCTTTAGCTAGATATATATTCATATCGCAATGAGTTTGTTGTGTAGTGCCTATATCGTGTATATTATATACATATTATTGTCCATCTTTCTAAGACGGCGATTACTTTTTAATTATCAAATATTTATAGGTTTGGGGACGTCCAGGGCCGCAGCCAAGGTAGTACAGCCAAAAATCTGCCTTTGAAATATTTTACACAATTTTTGTTTTCAACTGGTACCTGATATTGCAACGTTTTTTTAAATTGCTTATTGGTAATACGGTAAACACAGTAGTATAGTTTTAATTCGAATCTTACCCCTCCTGCCGTTAAAGCTAGAGAATTCACCCAGCACACGTGACCGCTTTGACCAATCACGACGATCGGAACAGTGGCCGAAAAGTTGTTGTCCAAGAAGGTTGCACTAAGTAGCGGCAGATCTGGAATTAACTCCGGATCCCAGCCGAAGAATAAACCCCAGTTCCCTGGTTCCAATACTTGTAACTTTGTCTTCATGGCATCTTCAACTTCGGAATAAGTCCTACGGGCGAACGAAAATCATATAAAATGAATTGCATTGTGAAAACTGACTAATATCACGGAAATTTTCATCATTTATCTTCTCTTTAAATCTTTTTATGTAAATGTATATAAGTTGTTAATCATAACCAATTACTAGTTACGATATACATTTTCCGTATTTTTTCTTTTTTTTCAGACTAGGCATTGCTGGTTTCTTCAATGGATAGCCTCTGAACGAAGTCACTTCGTTCTTTTGACTTGGCCTTTTGTATCGGTGGTCGTACTTATAACGTTACAGGATGACAATATATTATAACATATCTATCTATCTATCTATCTATCTATCTATCTATCTATCTATCTATCTATCTATCTATCTATCTATCTATCTATCTATCTATCTATCTATCTATCTATCTATCTATCTATCTATCTATCTATCTATCTATCTATCTATCTATCTATCTATCTATCTATCTATCTATCTATCTATCTATCTATCTATCTATCTATCTATCTATCTATCTATCTATCTATCTATCTATCTATCTATCTATCTATCTATCTATCTATCTATCTATCTATCTATCTATCTATCTATCTATCTATCTATCTATCTATCTATCTATCTATCTATCTATCTATCTATCTATCTATCTATCTATCTATCTATCTATCTATCTATCTATCTATCTATCTATCTATCTATCTATCTATCTATCTATCTATCTATCTATCTATCTATCTATCTATCTATCTATCTATCTATCTATCTATCTATCTATCTATCTATCTATCTATCTATCTATCTATCTATCTATCTATCTATCTATCTATCTATCTATCTATCTATCTATCTATCTATCTATCTATCTATCTATCTATCTATCTATCTATCTATCTATCTATCTATCTATCTATCTATCTATCTATCTATCTATCTATCTATCTATCTATCTATCTATCTATCTATCTATCTATCTATCTATCTATCTATCTATCTATCTATCTATCTATCTATCTATCTATCTATCTATCTATCTATCTATCTATCTATCTATCTATCTATCTATCTATCTATCTATCTATCTATCTATCTATCTATCTATCTATCTATCTATCTATCTATCTATCTATCTATCTATCTATCTATCTATCTATCTATCTATCTATCTATCTATCTATCTATCTATCTATCTATCTATCTATCTATCTATCTATCTATCTATCTATCTATCTATCTATCTATCTATCTATCTATCTATCTATCTATCTATCTATCTATCTATCTATCTATCTATCTATCTATCTATCTATCTATCTATCTATCTATCTATCTATCTATCTATCTATCTATCTATCTATCTACCTACCTACCTACCTATCTATCTATCTATCTATCTATCTATCTATCTATCTATCTATCTATCTATCTATCTATCTATCTATCTATCTATCTATCTATCTATCTATCTATCTATCTATCTATCTATCTATCTATCTATCTATCTATCTATCTATCTATCTATCTATCTATCTATCTATCTATCTATCTATCTATCTATCTATCTATCTATCTATCTATCTATCTATCTATCTATCTATCTATCTATCTATCTATCTATCTATCTATCTATCTATCTATCTATCTATCTATCTATCTATCTATCTATTTATATAAAATATATATAAATATATATATTCGTACAAGCCAACAACAAAAAACTGCAACTTTTGTATAGCCGAGAAGTAGTACTCTACTGAAACCAGGCCTGACACCCTGAACAAAAGAAACGTATTAATGGCTAAATGCAGACTCCAAAACAAATACTTACAAAGCGCAGTGACGTAGAACCTTAAGTTGGTATGTACAGTTTTACTCTAGGCACACGTATATTGTATGTGTGTACGATAGAGACTGTCTGTCACTGTAGGTTGGCTTTTTAGTCCAGAAAATACCATCCATTATCTTTATCTATATACAGGCCCTCTTAAAACTTAATCGAGCACTTTCGGAGGTGTATTACTAAAGTCTTATGTCAACTATGTTCACCATCACGTACAACTTTGTCAAGGACAAATGTCTTTCTTCCTGGACATAAGAAATAGCAAAGACTACAATCGGGCCAAAATTCGACTGATATAAAGTGTAAATAATAAAGAATTAGTGGTTGTTACCTGTAAACCATGGAACTGATATCGGTGTAAACGCTTCTCTTCATGGCACACATGGTCGCATGCTGATGAGTCTCAATGAAACCAGGCATCAATGTTTGATCGTTGAGGAAAATGACTTGAGTCTTCCTACCAACAAGACGGAAGACATCTTTCATACTTCCAACAGCCTGGATGACTCCCCCAGCAACTGCCACTGCTTCTACGATGGGTGAATCAGGGGATTGACCATCTCGGGTCATCTTCTCATCCATGGTGATGATGTTACCACCGTAAAATATGGTATCTGCTGTTTTCGCCATGGTGATTTATAGCTATTACAAAATGAAACATAAATGAAGAACAGTCAGTGCACTAAATCTTCAAAATCTATAGACCGACAGGTGAAATTTATGACATCAAGTTGAAAGAGGATTTGATCGTTGATCTTTATTGGACATACCTACTTTGTCTAATTCTTAGCTCTAATGTAAAACCGTTACATCGGTATCTTTCGGTTCACAACAAATGTATATTTTGTAACTTAAAAAGGTTTAGAAACTTAAACCATCAATGATTTGACACTTTTTACCTCTCTTTTAACAACATAGTGAGTAACAACAATACAACTCCTTGCTTGCAATATTGTCCTTCCCTGATTGTAGTTAGACTGCAGGCACAAGATAAAGCCATACCCTGTCGTGACGGGTGTTCTCAAGTCATGGTTTCTGATAGTACCCAGTGAGAGAGGCTTTACCCCCTCCCCTTTCTAGAATAAAATCACAGAGAGCTACTACCCGTCACACTTAGAATAAAATCACACCCACCTATCCCAACTGGCAGATAATATTAAAAATAAATTCCTGGATGTAGTAAAAATAAATAACATGTGTTTGCTGTCCAAACAAAGCAGTCCTTGATTCTTCAAAATGGCTTTAAAAGTTTCAAACAATAGCATTATTTGGCTTCTGATTACTACTTTAAAAAATAAGAAGACAGACAACTTTCTTTGTTTGCGAATGAAGAGTTTATACTTTCTTTTGAAGACAAGTCACCCTACATAGATCATGGGCACAAAAACCACACAACTCTGATATTGAGTTTATCGTAAACGAAATACTTACGTAAAAGCTCCTGGAGGAAATTCGACTTTTGAATTCTGTCTTCTCGAGAATCAGTGAATCGATCAGTGACTGAACCAGTCTGTTGACTTACTGCTTACGTCTCCTTACATTTATACCATATCAACTAAATAACACGTATCTAACATTCGTGTGCAACAGATTCTGCTTCCAAACTGCAAATGGTGTGATTCAGCTGTTAAAGTTTCGTGTGCAAAAAAAGAAAAAAAGAAAGAAGTTTAACTTTAGCCATTGCTGTGTGGGTGTGAAATTAAGTCTTTGGTATTTTGATCACACTGTTATACAGTTTCAATGTTAGGGGACTAGGGTTGAGAGTGGCTGTAAAGTTTTTTGCGCCCATATTGTGTGACCTATCCTGTTTAATTTTTAAAGTACCTTGATCGTTTCTAGTCGATATCGCAAAACATAACGTGCTTTGGGCAAAAGGTCAACTGGTCTCTAATAAGTATTCAATCCAATTCAAAACTACATCACATGACTTGTTCAGTGACGTAACAAGAGAGGCGGAGCACTTGGCAGGAAGGAACTGCGACCCCCTCCTCCCAATCCACAGAAATTTACAGGGACATAACGGGATAGCAAAAATTGGCAAAGAAAAATAAATAGCTATGCATGTGATACTTATGCTTCTTATATATATATATATATATATATATATACGTAATACTAAAATGTACGTAATATTAAAGTGTATCGTAGCCTTGTAGGTGTGTACCGTAACGTAAGGCTACACAGGCCTATTCTATTCTGGGGCTTAGGTCTTTCTCTCAGTGACTAGTCTTACGGAAATCGAAAAATCTTGGATAGAACTGTACTGTAGAGTTATTGATATTTTATGTGGTGTATGGCACTGTTCATGATTAATAATGTTGTGTTGCGGGAATTCTCTGGTAGTGAAAAATGATTTCCATAATCGTTTCCGATCATTTCCAGAGACAGAGGTTAAGCCCAGGGTAAACAGCATAAACATTGCAGCAACATAAATGAGCATGCGGTGTGCCCCCATGTACAGTATAGTATAGTCTTGGCCAAGTCGTTTGTAATACTCTCCTTCTTGCGTGCAATCTTTACAAGCCTCAAGAGTCCGTTTCTGCCTACCAGAATGTGCTTGCCCACTGTATTTTACATGCCCGAGGTTCTGTCCTAGTATACATCTAAAGCGTTGCCGCGGGGTTTCTCTGGAAAGTGCGGCAAATAGATACTGGAAAATAGCTTTGTGAAAAAGAAAGGTACACTAGGCTGTACATTCTAGGGTCTTAACAATACTTAGGATAGTACTGCATACACGTACTCCAACTAGCTTGGCATACGTGTGTGCAAGCAGTGAGGTAGAAAGCAAGCGTGATCGCGGCAACCAGGGTCTGTATTCAGTAGTGTACTAAGTATACGGTACTGTAGTGTACGAAGCATACGGTACTGTCACCCGATACTCATAGCTAGTACAGTAACTACTGTTCATGTTCCACAACGGTGCACCAGTAACTACTGCGCTGTGTTCGTTACACGGTAACATGTGTTACAGGTGGCACAGTAATGACTGATGCACGGTTGTGGAACATGAACAGTAGTTACTGTACTAGCTATGAGTATCGGATGTTACTGTACATACTGTACAGTATGCACACACAGCTAAAGTGTAGGATTTCCCCCTCATTACGGAACGTAACGAGAGGTGATTTATTTCTTACGTTGTTTCTAATATGAATGGGGGGGGGGGGGGGTAGGAAAAGTGTCGGATTTGAATTTTAAAGAATAGGCCTATGGATATTTTCCAAGTTTTATGCGAAGTGTTGAACACTTACGGCAAATAAGCTATAGTCGTCAGTCGGATGAACCTAAGCAGGGTTTTAGGTTGTCCAACGCCGTGATTTTTGGTCGTCTTGGACGTTCGGAATACCGTTAAATTTGAGCCTATACATAATGAAGCAACTCATCTGTACCAGCAAGAGCCACCGATGATGCTTATATGTTCCACTTAAAGACTGTTTACAGTTCTCATGGTACTGATCCGAATAACTGTTACTAACGAATCCAGGGATGTATTTTAATATTTCATATTTTAATTCCATATTCGTACTCAGATATAAAACAAAGTATACAATTGCCAGCAGTGACTGCATGGTTTGCTTCGTCATGTGTCAATAGATGATGACTACAAGCTATCATAAAATGCTGGTATAAACAAGGAAAATGGAAAGAAACTTTAAAGCGTCATTCACGCCTGGGTTATAATTTTGTCTCACTTTGACCAAGCCATTGGAAGGAAAGGGGTGGGGAACGTGTCTTCAGTTAAAAAGAAGAAGAAGAAGAAGAAGAAAAAAGAACCCTTCAGAGGTTTCCCTTGTCTTTAAAAATGAAGTGCCACATTTGGTAATAAAAAAAAGTTTCACTGATACATCTTTAGGCCTCTTCGTTATTTAGAGAATTCCCTTTTGTTGGACTGTACATCCCCCTTTTTTTCAAACAACAAATAAGCATGAAAAATAGTTATTAAAACAACCTAATTTTATAGCCTAAGTATGCATCGAAATGCACCATTTTCATGTCAATTTTATTGTTTTAATATCTCGAAGGAGTCACCTTTAAATGACCCCAGGGCTACACCTTTTTTTTTTAAATCCTGGGTCCGCCACTTCCAAGGGGCTAAAAAGTATACGCAGATTGCGTTTTATAGAAAGGAGGGTATATTTATGTTCAACCAGTATCACTGATTCCCAGGAATCCTGGCGTGTATACACACTGGTAAACAATTACACACATAAATTAGTAATGGAGTTGATAAAAGTACATCAGACCTTACCTCTTGCAATTTGTACTTTTTGTTTTCATTATTTTGTCCAGTGTGCAAAAATCGCTTTACCTATATCTTCCAAAGTATTTAAATTACATTCACGTTTATTGAAGTAAAATATCAGAAACATTTTGCTTCAAAATGGTTTGGATAGATAATATAGCCAAGAAGACAATGATATTCCATATATTTTCATATTGTATGCTTTTTAAAACCTTTACAATATAAACCTGAAATAGATACATTAAGCTGACTTTAGTAAGCATCTGTCTGCGTTTGGTCGGTAATTTTACCAATCTGTAGAAAATTATTCAAACTCCATTAAATAAAGCAATTCCCATAGCTATTCAGAGGAGGGAAGGGGTTAGGTTGTAATGATATTGCTCAAACAAGCAAACAAGAACAACATTAAAATAACAGAATAACAAAATTAGATAAAAAAAAAGACGAAACACTTAAGTGTTCACCTTTACCATACAATCTGAAGTAGGAATATTTAACTGCCTTTAGTTAGCAGATTTCTGAGTTTGGTCCGTAGTTTTACAAATCTACAGAGATTTAGTCATAGTTATTACAAAAACAAATACAAGACCAAATCAAAATACATAAAAACAAACAAAAATGAGATTGAGAGCGAGAAAGAGAGAGATAAACAAAAAGAGAAAGAAGTGGATGGAGAGAAAGAGGGAAGGGGGGGGGGGGAGTGAAAACAACAAAAAGCCAAAACGACACGCAGTGTTTATTAATGAGAAAGTGGGTTAACGTTATGACCATACATCAGGCGTGTGCTTGTACTAGCCTACACCATGCAATTGTTTACTTCTCTTGCATCCCTATAGCTGAAATCTTTGCAGACTCTATATATGGTTTATAGGATTCATGACAAATGCCATCTGTTAAAGTTTGTTACTTCTTACCGACTGTAATTTCGCACAATATTATACCTAATTCAAGTTCTTAATATACACAGAATAAGTAGGTCGAGATCAGACAATCTACTCAGTTATCTACTTAGAGGTACGCTAATGAAAACTTTGAAAGTATAAAAGGTCGTATTTACGTTCTACTTACAGTCTTTTTTTCGATTGCTTTTGGCTATGGTCACACGTATATAATACACAGTAGACCTCCCACCAACCTTTTACCTTGAACCTGATCATGTGCACTATATAGTTCATTGCCAAAAGAAGCGTGATACCTTATCTGACGTATTACCAGCATAATCACACGGTATATTAATCTCGACCTAGGGAGTCTGGGCTTGAGAGTTTGGCCATGATGTTTGGTTTCGTGCCCAGGGTTTCGCTTGAATGAATTTTCTTAAATATAGCTTCAAACTGACATCAGACCCTTACAAGGTCGTATATTCATAATTTATTGAAGAGAAATATTTTCAGATATTCAATTTTTATAATATAGCAGTACAGTGCATATAGTTCAACATGACCATATCCTTATATATTTCGTGTTTAGAAGATATTTTCAAAAAGCTCACTTGCAGGTGAACAGAACAGTAAAATACACAAACTGGAAATTTATCCAAATAAAATTGCGATATAGTTAGTCTTTACGAGCCCACGTACTATGTTTGTGGTAATCATTAAATCATTATACATAATTATATGTTTGCAATGGGGAGCTCCAGCGTGTCAACAGAGGGCGCTGTCATATCGTTCCTAACAGTGACGTAGATAAAGACTCTGGGTTATAATGCAAGCGATCTATTCTGCTTACAGATCTCCAACTATTTTGTAAAGCGTTTTAACATATCTCAATCTATATATATGCTATGTGTGAAAATATATTTAAAATGATCTCGTTTTCAATTATAGCGAGAGGAAATCGCGGTGATTAGTCCAGTATATTCTTCATCGCAGACGTGGTCACAACTCAGGGAGTGTTAGCTCAGTGGTTAATGCCGGTGCCGTTCAATCATAAGGTCCCGAGTTCGAGTCACCCCAAGATTAATGTAGCCTATGTCGTCCAGTTACAGAGTTGTTGACAATTGACAATTCATAATCATGTACGTTCAATATGAATCTAAGAGAGTGACTTCGGTCAGCTTGCGGCTTTGATAAGCCAATGATGGCTTCTTCGCAAGTTCCTGCTTGCAGGAGGATCTAAAATACATACATACAAATTTACTGATGCTTAAGCATTAACCCCAGTTTAGCTGACGTGATTGAAATAACCTCATAAAAATCTTTCCTGATGGATTAGCTGACGACGAGAGTTTTCGTGTGTAAAGTTGCTAAACGAACGTTGGATAACATTTCGTTGCTAACATGTGCTATTCATGAGTGGTAAAAACAGAATGTTAGTTCGAATATGTCACATATGGGAATTTGCCCTGAAATGTCCGTCATCTTGAATTACATACTTCAACTTTGTACAGTGCAAAGTAAGGCTAGTCTTAAAAGTGTACTATACAATGCCACAGTACCCGGCTATAGTTGTCGCCACTCGGCCAATCAAATGCTTGCTTTCAATTTATGAAATTACAAATGAAAGAAAAAGGTCGGTCCCTTCATGTTTGCGCACATCTGTAACAAACCAACGGCTTTCTTTTCTGAAGCTATAATGAATACCTTCCTAAGGGCGCTATGAAAATATATACATTGGTTTATTAGATCCACACATTTAAATTGTCAAGTTCCCGTAAAAAAGTGAGTAAGGCCTACTGAACAACTACCGAGATAGGTTATGTTTCTGAAGAATCCCCAGGGTCGGCCAACTCAGAAAGTAACTTTCTCTACAATTCTTGCTCATTTTTCGATCTGTAGTTTGCAATCATGCCTTTGAAATTGTGTATGGACTGTACTTTCATTGGTCTATTGACATAAATAATTCCAACTGTGTAGGATATGAAAATTTCCTTCTTGACGATTAGTTTCTTATGACATCGATAATGTACTCATATTTCTCTCATCTAAACCAATCTTTTAACCTCCTTTTCCATACTGTTCTCTCGGGACCCATCTGAAATAAATGCAAGACATTTAATTCTAGCGAAATTCTAATCATAACGCAGGTTTAACGTTTACCTCTCGTTTCTGAAAGGGATACTCCTGCTATACATATTGTATCACTCATCATAAGGAGGTATTTGTTCCACACTGTTAGTTTAAGCCTCACCTTATTTTTGGTCGATAACTCGAGATATTGTTGATTGAATGTCACCTACTTTGACTTGCTAAACCCCCGCCCCTACCCCACCAGGAAATGGAACATAGTAGGGTGGTCAATTGTTACCATCACCTATAAATGTTCTTCAACTTGGTACTTTCCAATTTTAATCTTCTTGACGTTTTATATCCTTGATATGTGGTTTATATTCGGAGAGTTTGCTTAGCTGTCGATGTTCTAAAATATTAGAATCTATTTAATATGACAATGTAGTACTTACGGAGCTATTACGGAATAGCTCTATTAGCACTTTACCCGAAAGATGTATCAGTACTGCCAAGTTTAATCGGCTAGCGCCCCACATCAAGTAAACCAATTATGTATACTTGCAACATCTATACCTCAGTATGATTTATCTCTTGACTAAATCATTAAATGATGACTTGAAGCATAATTTTAGTCTTGATATTTTAACGTCCCAAAAGAAAAATAAATCTGAGGCCATGTAAAGTATTATGTTTCCCATTGAGTTGTGACGAACTGACCTAATGCTCTTCGTTATAGAATATATTGTCCAGCCGTTGTAATGATTGAACCTGTTCAGTTTCCGGCCATTTCTCAAAACCTAAAAGTGCTTTAAAACTACAACCTAGACTCCAGTAGTTATGAACAGTCTACAATATATCGGAATTCAATGTTGTGCTTAAAGGTATGCTGTATCGGCCCCAGATATGCTCGATATTCTAATATGGTCACCTTTGGTGAAAATTCTTTTTAACTGTTTTAATTACAATCTTCGAGGAAATATCCCTCACTGGGACATTCAGTCATCTTGTGTGTTCCTTAAAAATGTCTGAGCACAATTTGGGGAGTAAAGACCTCCTGGACAGTACTTTTTGAAAACTGCTAGCAATAAAAGCGTGCTATAATTTGGGGCCTATACTGCATACATTGAAAGCGAGTGAAGACTAGCGCACAAAGAAACGTCTGATGCCGGTAATCTGACCTAATTTCGATCGAGGTGTAACAGAAGTGTTATACACCACCATCGATCCCAGAAAGTACACACACAGCTTGCTACCGTCGGTAATTAGACACTAGTGTACAGTCAATACATGCAGCTACGTTCATTACCCACAACACAGTGTACATAGCAGCGATGGACATCTCAGGTCTAGACAAAAGATAACAAGGTATCACGTTTCATTACTGTCTGCATTTTGTAGCGACAAGAAGAAAACTTCACTTGTAAGCAACGAAAAGTTTACTATTTTCAGAGGGCGGCAGGCGGTATGGGGCGAGTCTTCAATGCCTTTAAATCCCAAGCCTTTTAGATAGCATGTATCAGTGTCTCGATCATACGCGAACAACCCTTGTCTTGTTGAATATAAGCACAGTGAAGTTGTCATTCTTTGAGTCATTGAGAGCTTCAGGGTTCAGGGAGCTGCTTAACCTTTACAATTCCCCTCATGTCTGACTAGTAGTCTATACTTGAGACAAGAGACAAACAGCTGCACGGAATGGAAAAGTATTTCTACATACGTGCAGTTAATACTTGTCGACATTGCTCTGCACTTAACCGTGAACGTTGAACGTTTGAATGCATTGTTACACATCCGCAGTCATACACTGAGCTGATTAACTACAAGCTTCACGTAGCCAATGTAGTTCGTGTTGTTTCTACGGAAATATGTCAAGTTATTAAGGTATGTAAACACGCGAAGTTTGAAAGTACGACGTAACAAGTAGTAGTATACATATATCGTTAAAAATGTAAGGGTAGGAATTGCTTTTAAACACACAGTAATAAAGGCATGCTATATAATGCTGTTAATTGAATGTCAAAAACTGAGTAGCGAGCAAACGCCAGACATCATGGAAAGGTATTGCAATATTTACCGCTAGTGTTGTTATCATAATTTCAATATGCAGGTATAGCTAGCTATTAATAGATAACGAAGAGGGAGTTACATTAAGAGTCTATGATTCGTGCGTGGTCGTCGTTGAAATGGCCAGTGTTGTACACTATAGTATACATATATGCTTCTCGGCCTTTTGGCTAAGATCATGTGTAGTATCTGTTCCCTTTCGAGGGT
Source organism: Apostichopus japonicus (assembly GCF_037975245.1). NCBI lineage: Eukaryota > Metazoa > Echinodermata > Holothuroidea > Aspidochirotida > Stichopodidae > Apostichopus > Apostichopus japonicus. The sequence continues at coordinate 13,174,022 of NC_092572.1, forward strand.
AATGGTGATACACACCCGACGATGATCACTCCGTCACAGTCTCGATGCAAGGGGACTGGGGTTGAGAGCGGATCAGTCGTTCGGTAGTTTGGTTTTCGTGCCTAGGTCTTTCCTGGTGGACTAAAAAGTGTATATATATATATATATATATATATATATATATATATATATATATATATATATATATATATATATATATATATATATATATATATATATATATATATATATATATATATATACAGTGTTCGACTTATGGCCAAAAAATTGCATAGCAACAAATTTCGACAATTGCTATACAATATTTTTGTTGCATAGCAGTTCCCCAATATTGAATAGCAGTTTTGAAATTACCACAAAACGGACCAAATGTTGGCGATCAATGTATTAACTAGAAAATGTTTGTTTTTTTATTATTATTTATACTAGTGTTGCTACGATAATCGTTTTCAATATCGGTATCGGCCGATATTTGCAATATCGGCTGCATATCGGTATCGGTAAAATTTTGCCTAATTGCCGATAACAGCAAACCGATATTGAACTTTTCTTTTTAACAGCAGAGCTACCTGTACTTATTTATACTTGCAATGATTTGTTAATCTGCACAAGACGATCCATTTCTTTAGCGTCAGTTAAACTCAGATTCATTTTCGATTAATATCCATGGAAACCTGACTCTCCGTAACATCTAAAAACACGTCTACGGCGCGCGAATATAACCAATGACCTTCGTGAACCTTGGCCTACACACAGCATTAGTGCAGCATATATACACTGTACTAACCATTCATTTCCTCAAAGGCCTCCGTGAAAACCTTGAACATGATGCATACAGTAACTGCACAGTTCAGCAGTGTTGGAAAACCTTGTTCAATTTCCCGCGAACACACTGCCGATTTCCCGCCGGTGTTCGCCTGCCTAGCAGGCGTAACGTGCGAGCATAAAGGCGTGAAGTCCAGGGGCCCGTCTTAGGGCTATGGTGGGGTCATGGGGTAGAACCCTCGTGGGGAACCTGGGGGCGAAAGCCCCCGAAAATTGTTGTCATTTTTTGCGATGTCTGGCGATGAAAAAATTCGCAGTTGAGGATGCAAAATACTGACAACTTTTTTTACTTAAATTGTCACGAAACTGATGAAAATTTTAAAATGACAAGTTAAAGTAGCTATATTATGTTATAAAATGAAAAGAGATTTAATCTGTCTTTCAATCTTTAAAAAGTGCAACTTACAAAACTTCCGATATTATGAAACAAACAACGTTCAGCAAAGCCCCGTTTCTAGACTGCCTAACAATGAATAGCGTGCACTATGCGTACATTTTTACAACTGCAGTTTTTAACCCTATACCCAACTACTGTACCACGGTACATGTGCTGCGAATTTGCCCAGGTACCTTCCCAACAACTGTGAGCTCATCCCCTGTGTAACACCTGTTTGTTAACATTTTTTGGCTGGTTGCCAGGGAACCTTTTAGTTACGTGAGATCCGTAACCGCCGAGGTGGTTAGGCTATTTGCTTTACACTTAGCTATGGTAGGATATTATTTTTTCAGGTTTTTTTTCGCTATACGGTCAAGTGAATAAGTTGTACATTGAGTATAAACTCAATAAATTATAACTTCTACATTGTGTAGAAGTTCGTAAGTTAAGGTTTGGTGTTTGCTCCCAAATCTGACTAGGAATTTGTATCGCACAAATCGGCACAATGTGCGATGCTGATTTGGAAACGTCTCGCAAGTTTGTCGTTTTGGATCGCATTTTGCGATGCGATACCGGAAAAATCGAACACTGTATATATATATATATATATATATATATATATGCTGTAATCAAGCAGTGTAAGTTGATTTCTTTCTGCCTGGTGCTTCGGCATTTCAGTACATGCTGATGTAGTTGTGCATGTATGCTGGTACAGATCTTGGACGGCTCATTTCTAAACAACTGTTTCTGAACGCTAACCAGGGACGTAGCCAGGGGGGGAGCAGGGGGAGCGACCGCTCCCCCCTTTCAGTGTCGATTTTTTTTTTTTTTAAGCTGTCGTTTTTTTTAGCATGGTATTTTGTCAGTGCTCTTTTGATCTTGAATACTCGCAAGCTCCGTTAAGTCGATTATAATCGTAGTAACATTCACGCCTACTGATTCAGCACTTACTTAGTTTGGCAGATGCAATTAGCTAAATTTAGCCTATAGCCTATTACAAGTATACAGTTGGCCACTGCGTAATAAAATACATATTGCCTACCTAACCGCACTCTATGGAATGTCACGAACCGTATGCACAACAACGTCGACAACGTTCGTTCTCATCCTTTCTATGATTCGTCCTAAGTTGTTGCACGAACAGCATATTATGAAGCTAGCTAGCAATCGTACGTGATACGCACTTCCTATAATAATTATTACACTGCTAATACACTGCGATAACGATATTTGTTTTTAGGCCACTGCATATCTGGCTATATTACAAAATATGAAAGTTTATATTGTCCATCAGTTAAGCTCGTCAAATGTATTAAAGTCCAGACATTGGACAATATATCATCCTACTGGAAAAATTGTAAAAGAGCGCTATGTTTGTCTTTCTGATATATTATGCAAAAGAACATGTAAAAGAATTCAAACAGGATACAAAATCTGCTGATAATGATATCATATGATCAGGGGCGTAGCCAGTATGTAGCACTGTAGGCCCGGGCCTACATTTGTTTTGGCCAAGTTATCTTTTTTTTTTAAAACACCCATAATTCAAATCCATAAGCTTGCTGCAGACGAGTTTAAGAGTCTATAGACAGGAAAAACTATTGAAATGAACGTAGCAAGAACATGGCTAAATTAGGTGACCTATTCTTCTGTCATCTAGGCTGTCATTTCTATCGCGTGCTGTTTCATTCAACACTCTAACCGCCGAAAAAGACTAGGATCCGATCTTGTCAGTTTTTTAACATGTAGTTAAGAACCCGTTTACGCAGATAATACGTCAGTTGAGAAAACAGTTGAGAAATTTGCATCAGATGGCAATCGTCGGATAGCTCTCGCCTTCTCTTATTAGGCTAACTTAAACATTTACTAGCTACAGTTGTATCAAAGACATTTCTGGCCTATCTTTGTATCTACAAGTATCAGAAGTTGAAAAGTAAGACATACTCTGTACATGTACCTTGCTAATTTTAATACATTATGTAGTATTGAATTACGTACTATTTTCAATGGTTTGTTTTTTTGGTTTACAAGTGATATTGAATGAGGTGTCTCAAGTTAGCAAGAGGCCAGGGAACCAGAATGAACACTCGGGAAGGGCTGTTTCCGGCCATCTGGGGGGTTTGTAAAACCAAAAATTTTCTTGTACGCTCCGCGCCAACCGATGGTGGCGCTCCGCTCAGATAGTCTTGCATGCAACTTTGTAAATCCATATCAATCGCAAAAAGTGCTCCCCCCTTTCAAATTCCTGGCTACGTCGCTGACGCTAACTGAGAGTTACATAAGTCAAACCTCATTGGCTTCGTTCAGTTATGGCGAACAAGGCTGTGTTCACATGCAGCATGTAAGTTATGTATACAGACACGTTATCGGGGGGGGGGGTGGGACGGGGAAAGAGCTTGTCAGGTAAGGATAGAAAGTAGGGCTGTTATGTAGCCTACAGTTAATCACTATCATTATATAGTCCACAAAGACCGTACGTGTCATAGTACATTTAGAATCATCTTGAGACCATCATGGCATGATAAATGATTTTGCATGGGTAGATTAAACCAAAATAAAAATGCATTTGCATTAATGAGAACAAATTGTTGCTCGTGTGGGTAAGCTGTCTCTCTCCAGTTTTCCAGGGTACATTATGGGTATCATAGGCAACTGATGACGGTAATACAATTTAATCTGGGGCATAAGAGGTGCCCATTCGAATAAGCCTACACAAACAATAAGTCCATGGATGTCACTTGTCACATTTTTGTTATATGCATTGCCTTAGAGTCTGATTTTCTAGATGGAGTATGAGATAGGCCTACCATTTTGTCATTTGGCAAACACCTACAGGGCAAGTAGATCTACAGGTTTTCTTGATTATTATTATAATGACTTGTGACATTTGACCCCGTGAAATCATCACTCACCGGTCTCAACAGCTCTTCATCAGATATATACGTACATCCACCAATTTTGGCCGTTCAATTTATAAGTTCGCGTCACATTTTTGGTTTCATAAATTTGACCAAATTAATATCTTTGACCAGTTCGTTGACCTCGTGACCTTTGTCGTTTCACCTGAAATATCTACAATGTGAACTTATCCTTATAGTCTTATATTTGCATGCAGGGTATGAGGAGTTTGCATGGTTATTGTGATTTTGGCACGTGCTTAATTGGCCAGATTTTTGTGTGTGTGTGTCTTGACGTGAATACACATGCTGACCCACACGTTTTGACCCTCAGAACCCCCCCCCCCCCCAAATGAAATTGGTAAACCCGTTCTATGTATGGTTGTCCACACACACTGATATCTTTTCAGCAAGCATAGGCTTATGGCCTTCCACAAGGGGAGTGAAGTGGGCGAAAATGTATGTGACAGTTTTGCAGAGGCGCGTAGCCAGCCTTCTTGGAATGACGGCGCAAAGGCAGATTTTTGCCCCCATTTTTAAAAGTCTTAGTATTCAGGTTTGATTATTTATTATAGAAGAGTTTTCATGTCACGGTATAAGTTCTACCCTAGGTGTCGAACCACCATTTCCCTCTCAGTGGGGAGGGCAAGATGTTACATTGTCCAGGGCAGTAGTTAAAAGGCAGGGGCCCCGCTCTCCTGTAAGAAATTTTGTAAAAACTGGGAGTGCTTACATTCAAAATGGTGCTATATTTTTCACTTTGGAAATAGTTGAGGTGTTTTTCTTTCTGGGGGTTTAAAGTCCTCTTAATTGTGCGTGGTTGCGCCCATGCTATATACCGTCTGTCTCGATTTCAATTTTCCTTTTGGCGCCAATGGGGGATGGGATGCAAAGTGTGGCTCACATCCGTTTTATAGAGAGGGGTCCAAATGGACATTTTCCCATCCGCTTTGACATTATTTTCTTTCGGTAAGGTAGCTTAAATACAAAATGGTGTTATCAATTTCATCTGTTAACTATATTTGTATAGTACCTCACAAAGTTCTTGCCAAGGTACACGGGCATTATGTGCGTGGATTTTTTTTTTTGGTTGAGATAATAAATACAAAGTAATCAACCTCTAAATATAGTAAAAAAAAACAAACAAGTTTAGGAATTGTATATGCATTAACCACTTTTCATTACTTTTTTATCAATATACTTGAAGGAATACTTGCAAATTGCTAAACAATTCGTATAGAGGAGCATACTCCTGACAGATTATTACAATATGTTTCCATCTCTGAAAGTTATCTACTGTAAAATATGCCAATATAACTTGATAGGCGAAAGTACCGAGTACTAGCGAAGTAGCGATGTCATACGTTTCTCTCCGAAGTCAGTTATATGAACCCTATATTTATAGTTGGAAAACTTTTTATTTGTATCTTATCGTCACTTGCTCTTAACCCCTGACATAATTCTGCTATTCTCCTCATCGACCAAAACTATGGCACAACATCAAGACCTGTGCATTTGTAGAGATTTCAAAATGAAGGATATATTTTGTTTCAGCAAAGCTACAGGTAGAACGAAAAAAAACTTAATGAACGCCGCGTCTCTGTAATTATGCAGTGTGTAAGTGTTTAAGAGAATTGTTGTCCCTGTGATTTTCTTGTGCGTGAATGCAAACATCAAAGTTATTGGACGAGGGCAAAATCTGTCCAATCCTTTTAATTTTAATTTACCATCTCTTCATTTAATTAAACAATGCAGTATATTCCTGTATCAGGCTTAACGGTGACGTTTTGTCTTCAAGCTCAATAATATTGATATAATATATGATTTGAGTATTTGTTTAATATACGAAACTGTTAGGTCAAGGGTCATACCGTTAGTTCCCTGCCTGCCGTATTATGTTCTATAATTAACTATAGTTTAATCGTAGACTTGAAAATGATGATCGAAGTTCATATTTACTCTTAGTGTTCGCTTAACCATTTACTTAACATTTCAGCTGTGAAGACTCGAGACTACAAATACTGTATGTATTACATGTATCGACGATAGCAGAGAAAATTAGTTCCCAGAGAATTTTCGGAGATAAGGTAAATGTAAAGGCTCTTCGTATAAATTTCTAGGCTATCCTTTTTAATCGTAATTGCCCTACATGGACTGAACCGGTGCTCTGCCTACACTTTGTTATTGTGTTTGCAGCACAATTAAGTAGCCGAGAACCTGATGGAAACACAATATACAGCAGTCCAGTAGATTTATGAAGTATATGGCTGAAGAAACCTCTGTATCTTTCCTTGTTCTTTGTAAGCATATCAGTACAGTACATTTGCATGAGTTATGGTCAGCCACCATTTTTGCACGGGGTAGGGTGTAAGATGTTTAGTCGTCCAGGGGAGGGGTCTAAGAGAGGAGGTCCTGAGAAATGTTGGTGAAATTGAGGGTACTTGTAGATACCATTATAAACAATCTATAGATTGGTAATAATGTTAAATATGTTTGTACTGTAGTAGGATTTGTGTGTGTAGTATTCTGTTAGCCAGTGTGGAGATGGATGGGTGGGGGGGGGGGGGGTCTGGCCTCCCAATATTTTCTGTGGGAGGGGAGAGTATATGTGGCTGTACCCCTTCTTATGGTCTAAAAGTAATGACTAAGCCGGAAAGTTTAGGACTAATTATACATTTGTTTCAACTAACTAAAGACTGGAGTTAAGTTAGGTATAGTGCAATGCAAGAAATACGAAAAAAAAAGAGAATGTAAAGACATCTTAATTACTGACCTGATAGGAGCCCGAATTTATGAAAAGATTCCGTGTCATGTAGTTTGAAATATTTGAGACAAAACATGGAACCCTCTGGAAGAAGTTGTTTCTTTTTGTTTTGAGCCTTGTTATCCTGCTGGTCTCAATGGCAAGAATTTCTTCTTAGTATTGTTAAGCAGACATGTAGTGCAAGTACCATACGGATACAGAATTTCCCTTATTATGAGTATACGAAAACGGCTCTAGCATACGTCTATCAAAAGCCAAATTGACTAACACACTAAATCATAAAAGTAATGCGGTCTCTAAGTCTAGACAAAAGTTCTCACTAGCTAAACGCTACCCATCTCTGGATAGCTGACTTTGTTTTGCTATAAGAAAATGAAGTTTTCATTACTTGCAAAACAAACCACTTTACGCTCGTTAGCTGCTCATGTGAGGCCCTGAGTGATCTAGAATTGCCTCAATTGCCTCAATTTGTGCACGATTTGTACTTTTTGGCACTTTTCCTCAGTATGGAGAATGCAAACCTAAGCACTAGTTGGACTACGCAATGATACAATAGTTTCTATACTACGAGTCAAAAAGGAAGTGTGAGAGTACCAAAGGAAAAGATCCGAGTTTAGAGGTCAGTATAAACACACAAATATATGTGTACGGACTGGAATCATGCACTGAGAAGTATGTTTGTCACTTTAAAGGTAAGTTCAACCTTAACATACACATCGCAACACTCACTGACGTTCATACAAAACAACCAATGGGTCACAATAAAGATATATTGGCTACCAAAATATAGAGTGCGCTTTCAAAATAAGATATATCTTCTTCTATTTCAGGTACCAAACATAGTCAACACAAGTAAACCTTCTAACAAGTCTTCTTTCCTTGGAAACTGTTCCGTTCCCAAATCTTTCTCCTTACAAGTTCTGTAGACTGTGTTATTGTTCACGATGACTTCAAAGGCCGATTTGATATTCTACGGTGGGGATATAATCACCATGGACAAAGATGCAACTGGAGTGAAAGATGCCTCTTGTTCCGGTCCGACAGTAGAAGCAGTAGCAGTGGCTGATGGTAAAATCTTACAAGTAGGAATGCGAAAAGATATTTTCGAACTTGTCGGAGACGAAACTCAGGTTTTTTTTCTGAGCGGTCAAACCCTGATGCCGGGATTTATAGAGCCTCACCAGCATGCATGCATAACCGCTGAAAATCGGAGTCTATACAAGGATATCGGTGGAGTTAAACACAGGTAACACAATATAGAAACGTAAAGGTGTTATCAAACGTTAAAATCTTTCAGTAAATATAGTTTTCATCGAAATGATTAGTTGTTCAGTGACCACGTCTTATCAATATGCAACAAAATATGATAAAAATCTAGAATCTAACATGTGAGCAATTTAATCATTTTGCTGCTATCAGTACAAAAAATTTGAAGCAAATTATGGAAATGTGATAGTGTCGTTGAGATGTCACGATCTTTCTGTAAATTTTAAATTTTCAAATACACGATCAAATGATCAATTTGCAACAAAAGACAAAGTCCTTGAATATAATAAAATAAGAATTTACCATTTTGCTGCAAAGTAATAAAATTATTATATATGAAATGTCATCTATTTAACAATTTGCAGCATAATGATCACTAAATATATTGAACTGAAAATTATTCTTTGTAATGTAGAAATCTTTAATCCTCTGAGTAAAAAAAAATTGCCCCAAAAGTTGAAACCTAAAATTGTAGGCACTGAGAATTTAAAATGAATCCGAATGTTTTACTTTAAATAAAATTAAAGCAACAACAATAATTGCATATGTAAGTGAATCTATCGAAGGTAAGGTAGTATTTCAGAACCATTTTGATTGTTTTATCATAGTACATAACAGTCAATTTTATACATATGCAGGTTAAACTGTTAAAAACTTTCTGGCTAAGCAAGCGTGAATCTAAATGTAAGCGGAAAAGCGCAATTCCGTTGACGTGCGCACGCTTAGCGAAGTCTTTTCCATCATTTTCTCAACAATATATTCGATAATTTTTTCGACAACAATTAGGAGTTACGCAGAAGTGTCAAATACGATTAAGAAACGATTGAATGAAGTGAAGCCTGATGAATGGGCCCTCTTTGTCGGCTGGGACCCAGAACTTATTCCTGATTTGCCCGAATTAAGCGCAACTCATCTGGACGAAAATTACTCTTCAACGGTACCAATTGTTATAGTTGGTCAGAATTGGCACGTGTGTTGGGCAAATACTCCTGCGATGAACGCAGCCAAAGTAAGTTTTCACTACCTTAGTAGGTTGAGTAGCAGGTTTCTGATTTCCTTCAGGCTGATATCTTGTAATGTTTTCTTCATCTCATCTCATTTCATGTTTTGTTTCTTCTTAGCTTTATGTTACTTTTTAGCGTTCGCTTGCCTTTTGAAATCTAGATATTTTATTTGTTTCGTAGCTTCTCAGTCACCCTTCCGGGATTACTTTATGACCTGTTTTTTTACGGAAAGTTAAGGGTGGAGCGGAAGGGATGTTTTAGTGAACTCTTGTAGCGAGATTACCAATAGTTTGACAGATTTTGTTTAGTACCTTTTGAATGATTTCGAAAATACTAGTGTCTACGTTGTTGTTCAACAAGGATTGCCGATCGAAGTATCTCTGCCTTTGATCAAGGCAAATTAATCTCTTTTGTAGGAATCAATATTGAATTTATCTTTGTCTGAAATCTGTAAATTACGAAAAGTGTACGAAATAAAAAGGAAAATATTAGAACACTAAAGGTATTGTAACTTCCTTCGTTGTGGAGCTGAAAATTACGTGTCATCGCTAAATTGCACAGTAGACATTACACATGCACAAGCATTAAATTGGTAACATCAGATGGTAACGACAACTTCTATTCATGAAGTTGGGATAAGTTGGATACTCGCGATGATGTTCTAAATAGCAGCTAATTAGTCCAGTAAAGCGTTTCGTTTTCGTAAGGAAATGTAGTTTATGAAAATGGGTTTGTTATCAAAGTCTAATTTTAAGCCCGATATCAGGATCATTCCTCATATGATTTTGCGTTGACATCAACAGACAAGTTTCATGTATGTATCAAGTACAATTGTTCCGCAATGACCAAGTGTGGTATCATAGAAAGGAACCACAAACCCAAACCATCGTTTTCGGTCAGTGTGAGAGAATAATAGGATTAACCACTTCCCAAAAATGTAGTTAAGAAAACATTTTCACATATAGCACAGATTATATGTCCCTTTACACACAAAGGTTGGAGACTCCGAGAATGTGAGATCATAGAGCCGCATTTGCTTCATTTTTTGTATATGTTTTTCTTTCATTATTGCAATTATATTTTGATTTATGTAGTGGAGATGGACTTTGCAAATGCTAAATAGAACAAATAGCACCTCTTAGTATGACCTAAAGATGAAATTATAGTTTGGTGTCAATACTGTTCATATTTGACATTAAAATAATCAAATTAAAAAAGTAATTAAAAAAAAAATCTTTCAAATCCTATAGTGGCATTAAGGCAACATGTTTTTGCAAAGTAACAGCTTCCAGAGATAACAGGACATCTCCCAAGATTTTTCTTAGCTGCTTGATTGGAGCTGTTCTTTACGAATATATCTCTGTCAAAAAAAGTAAATATGCAAGTTTGAGTTTGTGTCCTTTCGCACATTCAACTCTTTATGCTATTCAACTGAGTATATTATTTAACGTATGTTAAAGAATTTGCAGATATAAAAACGTGTGAGAAAAAATGCCTTTGTGGTTAATTTGTGATTGTATTGTTGCTCATTTCAGATTGATACGAATACCCCAAACTCAGTTGGAGGTAAGATCGTTAGGGATGAAGCATCGAAAGCTACTGGTCAGTTTCTCGAGTTTCCAGGGATGCGTTTATTGTTTAACGCGTACCCCAAACCAAGTCCTGAACATTTGTTGAAATCTTTTAAAGACCAATGGCGGTTTTACTCTTCTGTAGGATTTACAACAATGACGGAACTGGCTTTCATGCCAAACAACCTTCTGCGGATGATTCTGGTCTTCCTCGCCTGTGAATCTGAATGTCCTATTCGCCTTGGTAAATAATATTTAAATCCCAATTTATTTATAGTTATCACTTTATAATGTTTCATTTATGCACCTTTTTGGCATCATATATGATGCTCATCTACATACAGATTAAAGTTTACAGTTAATATACAAAATAATTGAATTTCTAGTGCATTGTTAACCACTGAAATGATTATCTCCCCTTCTAAAGCGCTCTATACCCTAGAGCATGCGTCAATATCTCATGATCTGAGGAGTTCACTACCGTCTCAGGATGAGTTTTGTCCAGATCGTCTCAATAACCTTCCATCATGTCACGGAAAGGAACTATTGACACCCTCAACCCTGGCGCGAGATAAGAGCTGGATCAAGGATCGCTTGTGGATTGCTGGAATTAAAATGATGGCGGATGGTTCTCCTCATTGTGGTTCTGCAGCGGTGATGGAACCTTACTTGGAGAATTATCTCACCAAGATTCTTGGTTTTCCAAAGGCTCCTAACTATGGCAAGCTGAATATGGAATCAGATGCTCTTGTCGATGCCATGAAGTTTTATGATAAACAAGGAATACAGGTAGCGATTCACAGCCACGGTGAGAGGGCATCGGAACAAGTCCTTAAGGCTTACGAACAGGTAAAACTAAAACCATAGCCATAAGAGTTGACATGTTGTTCGTCTTTTGGAAGTATGAGAAAATATTGATAAGCGTTGCAACAATATCTTAAGCTGCTTAAATGTAAGTGCACATATTAAATATGTAGTCTACTTAATATTTATACCTGTCAGCGTCAACAGGTTCCGGTCTTCAAATATTAACTATTGGACCAATATGACAACATTAACAAGAATGTAATTAACGTTACAACGTTTTTTGAAAGCACAACTGAATTTCAATGGCATGCCAATTTCCCGGATTTCAGCATATGTGGTACAGTTGTCTTTCATATTGTTTCAGCCTTACTCTTCCATTAGTTAAGTCTTCCTCTCTTGACGAAATTTTTTAAAGAAAGATTATTATATTAGTTGGATCTTCTACTATGTTTGAAAAGATTTACTGCATTTAGAAATGCTCCTATTGTAGGTTCTAAAACCTTTTCGTGAATTAGAAACGTTTTTTTTAATGAAAATAATGAATACCAATTGTAGTCCCATTGTATGAATATGTTAACTGATATTGATTGGTCCTTCATTTGTTTTAGGCTATCGGTAGCGATGGTAAAAATGACAACAGACATCGTATGGAACACTGTGGGCTCACCACTGTAGAACAACTCAATCGTGCCGCAAAGTCTAATATAACGATATCATTTTTCATTGACCATCTCCGATTTTATGCTGAAAGTTATAAAACTAAGATATTCGGCGAAAGAGTGAACCGATGGACTCCTCTCTCTGAGGCAACTAAGGCTGGCATAAAATGGACAATTCATCAGGTAAGGCAAGCCAAAGAACGGTTTTTTTGTTATCCAAATTGTGGCCGCATTATCCTGATTGCAATAATTCCATTAACTTAAAAGTGTATCTTTTTTCCCAGATTTAACACGTTTTGATACCTATCCACAGGACCATCCTGCTTTTCCAGGGGAAGCGAGTCCATTTTCTAACATGAAGACGGCTATAACTCGTTGTTCAAGAGATGACCCGACCACATCATACGGTCCAGAATATCGCGTCTCCATCCATGAAGCTTTGAAGGCCTACACCATCAATGCTGCTTGGCAGTTACATAGAGACCACGACCTAGGGTCGATAACACCAGGGAAGAAAGCTGACTTAGTGGTGCTATCCAAGAACCCGTACGATGTGGATCCGTTTGATTTAGAGAGTATTCAGGTAGTAGAAACATACCTTGATGGACGAAGCAATGGTTTGGCTTTTGCCAAGTCCGTTCCAGGAAACAATTTCAGCTTATTGGAAAGAAAGACTGAGTAAAAACTGACTTTTTGTGTGTGTTGAATAAAAGCAAAAAGTAAGATGGACAGGTGGATATATGTAATAATGATTTTAAGTTTTTATTCAAAGCATGTGACATAATGATTGAACAAGAAGACATTTTCTTAGTATTTAAGAATTATCTTAGGTCTTAATTACGAACGGTGCTCTGATGCAGCGATGAGGTGCAGTAACCTGTTAAATTCCCTCTGGCAGCTAGTAATACAGTTCAGAGAAGCTGAATGTATTATTGGTTAAAATAGTTTGGAACTACAAAAGTAACCAGTTGGGTTACTAAAAATAAATATAGAACATGGGGGAAATAATCGAGATAAAAAAATAACCCAAAACAAACACAAAACTTTTGCCCTATTTGAGCAGCAAATCTTCTGACAGTGACTATGAATGTCAATATCGTTAGTACTAGCAGCAATAACTTTTGTTATAAGAATGAAGGAAACAGGTACATACTGACGGCACAACATGGGGTAGGCTACTGTGCACCACATTTTCTTCATATTGAACAACATGCGTGAATTCCGGGGTGGGTGGCGTTTACAACCACACCTTCCCATTCACTAAACATAGTGGAAACTTTAATTACTCCAGTGGAACTGCGCACAACCACAATGATACATGGTGGGCATAGGCCTATGTGTATCTGGTTACAGCTGAATATTTATGATACAGTACTGAGACGAGAGGGGGGGGGGGGTGGGGTGGGGATTTCGCACAGCCTTGCAATTTCGCACAGCCTTGCAATTTGTGACTCGTGGTCATAACATGTAGTGTATACGTTTATGGCTTTGTTTATGTTTTTTCGGCTAAGTTCATATGTAGTAGCCTATACGGTCTATCCAAGGACGTATAACATCGTCATGATTAGAAGGTTACTGTCTCGATGTAACGGAACTGCAGCTGAGAGTCATTAGGATCAGTTTCGTAGGCCTAGTTTAGTTTTCGTGTCCAGGCTCTGTCTTGAGTGACTTTTCGTAATAAAAGTATTCTTTTTATGGGGAAACGATATATCAGTTGGCGGTTTGAATTTCTCTAACTAACGTCATTAGGGATATTACTATCAACCATTTCCAAAGCTGTCTTGATAGTTTTCTCTCGTTGCATTTCTGTATACATGTGTTGCCAAATAACGTGTACAAATACATACGAAAGAGGACGTATTTTGGTAGGGTTGATACAACAGTGATATAGGTTAAGGTCATTCACTGCTGTTTGACGTGAAAGTAAGCTTGTTATGATTAATGTAAGGAATGACATATGTATCAAAAATGTCCAAAACAATAAAGGCATGTCTACAATAATATAGGCATGTCCAAAATCGAAACTCTCACATTGTTTGGACATGCTCATATTATTTTTGGACATAGGCCTAAGTAAATTAGTTCCGCAATGTTTATATAAATTTGGACATGCTATATATATATATATATATATATATACTCTATATACTCTCACTCCTGTGGCTCTGGATGCTACATTGGTGCCGAACTCAGCTGATGCTGTAACTAATGTTTCTATGACATCTTCGTAATTTTCCAGAAAGGCTCTAAAATAAACTAAGTGCGATAAATCTCAAGTTTCGCTCGTCGCGACAAACAGACAAAGCTGCAGGTCTACCAATGTGAAAAATAGCAGTTACTTTTCATAGAACTGACCTTATAATATTCGATGGTATGAATCTTGAGATCCGAAGCCCTAACCAAATAGAGCAACGACACTATTCTTTTCCAAATGTGTGTGTGTGTGTGTGTTGGAGGGGGGGGGGGGGGGAGGGCATTTGATAGTGTGTCCTCCACCCATCGTGAAATGTGTCCCCTCAAGCTCCCCCCCCCCCCCCGATAAAGATACATGGAGGAAGCGATTGCAAAGTATACTTATATATTGTGAGGAAATTTGTACATGCATATGGCATATACGTAGTGCCGATGTATAGTTTACCCAAAAGCATTTCCTTCTTGCATGGATGAGTGCACACCGGAAATTACACTGGTAGTCACACGAGTTGTATATACTATATAAAATTATTATGACTATAATGAGTATACTGTGGTGCGACCAGCCTAGCACAAGGTAAGCATATTCTTATCATAAACTATAGTGGTAAATTCCGTTCGTGTACGTATCTGAATCTGTATTGCTTTTCACGTAAAACGATGTAGGTTAAAGTGTGTAGAGCTAGTTCCAATGCAGCAGTGTAGGCCAAACGGTGTAGGTAGGCTATAACGCTACAATATCACTGTCGTTGGCCTAATTCATGCAGCACGTTCTACAATTGGCAAAATACAGGCTATACATGTTTAAGAGGAAAACAGGTACTGCAATAACGGCTTGGAAGATTTATTTTCAATTCGCTGCCAGTGGAAACATTCAGTTGTATATATATATATATATATATATATATATATATATATATATATATATATATAGTCACTAGTACATATCACTAGTAGAAAATTGAGTTTGATTAGTGAAAGTGTCATTTTCGTTTTCACCACATATGCTCACTCAACAGGTGTTGAGTTATTGATTAAACAAAACCTTAATAAAGTATATTAACATATTATAAAATCGGTAACCTGGTTGAGAGTTGTGTATTGTCTGAAATATTTGCACAATACAGTAGCTAGTATATAACATACGTGAACGACCGTTGTAACTGGAAATATCTGAAATCACTGTATGTTGCATTAGTACAAGCGTGGTTGCAAGTAGCTCCGTGGTCTAAACAGTAGTCATTAACGATGGCTTTCAGGTAGGCCTACATTATGATTATCCTTTAAGATGAACTTGAATGTATTACTAAATATCATAGTTAATGGCGTAAAAGCTTCTTGTAGATGAATGTAGCTAATCTGTCGTAACCACATAATAATAATAATGCATTAATTACTAATTAATGCAGGAGAAGTCAAAATTATGATAATCTTTCCCTTGTTTTTACCTTTATTATGTGATTAGAAATAGTGAATAAATTTGGAAAGGGTCAACTAAATTTGATACCATCTAGGTTGCAGTTTAACGTTGTTAATCATTCGGTCAATACCCATAAGCTAAGGAAGGTGGGCGAAGATCCATGTGAACAGTGTACTACGTGCAAGCCTAACGTATTAACTGCATCGTACAGGGACGGTGCTAGGAATGTAAACAAGGATAGGGCCTGACCTTTGGATAACTAAAGTCAACTTTCATGTTGAGGGATCGGAGATCCTCAGAGAAATTTAGGTTTGACATGAAATGGTACATTTCAAGACATATTTAGGCTGCAAATAAGGTCCATAATTAGGTCAACACACACGATAGAGGTTTTCTTTTCTGGGGGTGTGTATTTCCATGTTGAACATCCGGGTATGACTAACATCATTCATACATGTAACTGACAGTACGCCGCAAGCATCCGGTATGATTAGTCTCAACAATACCATCCGATCAGCAGAAATGAAAGTGGTTGTAGGCTATATCCTGCCTGGCTCATAGCATTAGTCACGATACAGAACCAACTATAATAATACGACGGTTAATATGAGGCGGTTAACATGAGTACCTAGTTAGGCGTACCTATACAGTGTTTGAAAAACACATGTTCGATTAAAAAAGTTACAATCACTTTGCATGCCTTCATAGAATACGTGTTAATTTCCATGGGCGCAATCACTTCTTATTGTTATGGTGGTGGTGATGTGGGTGTGCGTGTGTGTGTGTGTGGGGGGGGGGGGTTGTCCAGGTGAGGGGTTGTCTAAAGTAAGGTTTCCCCATCCCCTTTGTGAAATTTTGGTAGAATGGAGGTTGCTTAGAAGCAAACTGGTGCCACATTTGAATCAATGTTGCAGAATTTAAGACTGTTTAGGTTGTGCAGCATATACATGTTAAATGTTTCTGTCTTGTAAGGTACGAATTTTTTAATATATATACTGTCTGCCAGTGAGGTGGGGAAGGGGTGCTATACCCCTGAGTTTTACCCGGGGTAGGGCAGAAGGATGCGTGGTTAACACTAGGTAATTCACTGCTACAACTGAATATAATGCTATCAATTCATGGCAATTGAGTCACTTGCCACTGTCTAGTGATTTTTGGGGGATTTTTTTTTATTATGAAGACAGGAAACTTTTGTTCCATTTGAGTTTACATATAATAATGAGTTCAATTACCTCGTTCACAAGATCCGTCGGAAATTATTTGTAAAGTGAAAGCAGCCAATATAATATATTCTTTCGACGTAATAATACTGTCGTGTCCTACTCCGGACAAAACAAGTATAAATGACTGTAACAAGTTAGTTAAAAGTTCCGAATCATGTTTATTAAGATGGCGTATCACTTGCTCTGTATTGCCAATCTACAGCTCTTTTAAAACACATAATTATTAACTATAATACATAACAGATACTCTTTGGGGTCATTCGATAATCTTTGTTGAGTCTTACGACTCAAATTATGCGAACGTAACAAATTTTGCTATGTGTTGACGGTTAAGTAAGACTCACGAAGGCTGTGTTCGGATTTATAGAAGGGAATACCTATGACGAGTTAACCAACATGGTAACAATTTATCAAATAATTGTTTTGCACATTTGGTACCATAACGGTTTTACGAGAAACAATCCCCGAAAATTGGTACAAAATTAAGGGAATTCTAGCTTTCATAATTTGGACACTTCTCGTCGAACGTAAAACGTCAAACGTAAAAAGACGCCTATATGAACATCCTATACATATTTGTACTTCAACCTTGTCCGAAAGTTATTTATTTTTACACTAGCCATTTTGAGCCTGGTCTGTCGTGTTTTCTTTCTTCAACTGAGACGAAACCATTTTGTTGGAACACTGGAATACTCTCAGAAAGGACCAACAACTGAAAATAAACTACACGTGTTATAACGCCGGCTAAAGAAAAACTAAGTCCATTGATACAAGCGCATAGTCTACATAGTTCGCTTCGTGAAGATAAAAAATGTGTAAGTATAGCTGTGCTGACATTATCACGTGACTGTTATATCAACTTGTCATATATTACTTTGGAAGTATGTTAAATAGATTGAGGTACCTCGTTGTAGTTTCTTAAGACTGACCCACATGTTAGTATTTCTTCTAGAATACATACCGACATACCGACATTCTAACCCAATATTACAGATCTTACGATAGGACTATATGTGCAATCCACTTCAACAAAGAAAAACAAACTAGTTACTGCAGATCTAATAATAACTTGATGTTCAAAGCTTTACAAATCTCTCAAAAGGTTTTTTATTAACATCCGCAATGTACTTGACATAATATACTGTGCAAAATGCTTATCAGAGCGAGAGTTATGAAGTTTCATAAACATTTCAGAGATCACAGAACAAAAACGAACTGAACTTTGAATTTAATGATTGTACAATGAAGCAGGGTCATTCCATATCAAATCACCAAATTTTGGGG
Organism: Apostichopus japonicus; assembly: GCF_037975245.1. Lineage (NCBI taxonomy): Eukaryota > Metazoa > Echinodermata > Holothuroidea > Aspidochirotida > Stichopodidae > Apostichopus > Apostichopus japonicus. The sequence continues at coordinate 13,192,311 of NC_092572.1, forward strand.
TATGTTGTAGTTCGACATCTTTGAAAAATTCCCAAACTTTTTGTATGATTAGACCATCATGAAATAAGCATATTCTGAAAATTTCAGTTGCATTGCTTTACAATTGGTCGATTTATCACACTTTGAAATTCCGCAATTTGTCGCCACCATGGCATTTTGACATTTTCTTGACTTTTGAGGTCTCATTTCTCAGCAATTAAACATTCTACTACCTTTTTATTACAGATGCATATAGAGTCTATCCCATAAAAAAAATAGGCTACAAAAATATTGTCTTGTGGAGTTAGGTCAACTTAAAAGTGTCAAAATATTCGATTTATTAAAAATATTTATAATAAAAATATTTATAATTATTCACTAAAAATAGTACCATTTTTAGTGATAAATTTCTCCTAAACCATTGCTTCAGGGTACTTGATTCTTTCAAAGGTTATTATGTTTAGTACAAACATTACAAAATAATGATTACAATGCTTTCCTATAATATGTTTGCAAGTTGTGCAACTCTAAAGTTGCTATTTCATGCTGCGATTCAGCATGAGGTAGGGGTATTGATGCCAATTTTTTGCCAAAGTAACCATGTTAGAGCTGCCAGGGTTTTATACTTTAATTATTAGTATAAAGTTCTTACACCTAAACAAATTTCAGGGTTCTAGCTGTTCTCAATATTAATTTATGAAGTTGTTAAGTTGCTCCGATGTACAAAAGAGGTCGTCTTTGACGGCCAATAACTCAAAACGTGTCAAATTGAAAAAAATCTGATAAATTTTTCTGGAAGAGATATAGTACCACCCTGTTTGTACAAAAAATTTCAGGAGGATGTTTTGCCTTATTTTGAAATGAAAAATCCTCAAAGTTTGGGAATTTTACAAAAAACGTTTTTGCCTGTTTTGATGTTCCATGTGTTTTGAGCCTGGGTATTGTACTGTACTTCAAGGATATTCAATTCAATACCGTGCAGTTTTTAATTTCATATTAAAAAAATACTATTTGCAATGTACTTGTCTGCTCCTGGTTGAATTCATTTAATTAGAAGACTTATAAAATGAATTTCAACAGTACATACATATGTATGTACAGTGTGTACAGTACATACACTGTACTGGGTGTATATGTACGGAGTGCCATGAGTGCCAGAAGACTATGTTTAAACCTAACACTAATATACACACTGTACCTATACAAATGGTTAAATGAGAAGACTTTACTATAAAATGAATTTCAACTAGTACATGCATCTATGTACAGTGTGTACAGTACATACACTGTACTGGGTGTATATGTACAGTGTTTATATTAGTGTTAGGTTTAAACATAATATTCTGGCACTCATGGCACTCAGTGTAATTAAAGAATAAAACCCTGGCAGCTCTAACATGGTTACTTTGGTAAAAAATTGGCATCAATACCCCTACCTCATGCTGAATCGCAGCATGAATATAGCAACTTTAGAGTTGCACAACTTGCAAACGTATTATAGGAAAGCATTGTAATCATTATTTTGTAATGTTTGTACTAAACATAATAACCTCTGAAAGAATCAAGTACCCTGAAGCAATGGTTTAGGAGAAATTTATCACTAAAAATGGCACATTTTTTAGTGAAAAGTACAAAAATCGAATATTTTGACACTTTTAAGTTGACCTAACTCAACAAGACAATATTTTTGTAGCCTAATTTTTTATTTTCCTGTTCTATGGGATTGAAAGAATCAAGTACCCTGAAGCAATGGTTTAGGAGAAATTCATCACTAAAAATGGCACATTTTTTAGTAAAAAAGTACAAAAATCGAATGTTTTGACACTTTTAGGTTGACCTAACTCCACAAGACAATATTTTTGTAGCCTAATTTTTTATTTTCATGTTCTATGGGATAGACTCAATAGGCATATGCAATAGAAAGGTAGTAGAATGTTTAATTGCTGAGAAATGAGACCTCAAAAGTCAGGAAATAGCCAAAATGCCATGGTGGCATCAAATTGCGGAATTTCAAAGTGTGATTAATTGGCCAATTGTAAATCAATGCAACTGAAATTTTCAGAATATGGTTATTTCATGGTGGTCCAATCATACAAACAGTTTGGGAATTTTTGGAGAGGGTGCAGCAACAGCCATCCGTGATTTGACACGGAATGACCCACCAGTAAGAAGTTAATTAGTCGTTACCAGCTTTAACGACCTTATAAATTTTAATGGTTTTCCACTCTGCCTCTACTAAAGTACTGTTACAGACAACTTTCAATATCATTTTCTATGTTTTAAGGCATATACATGGCTAAACTGGTGATAACATCCATGGTCGATATTGGCAAGTCTCGATGTAGAGTCCTGGCTATATCTTGGGTAACGTTTCTTATAGAAAATGAACCCGAGAAAAGCCATTGACATTATATAATAAGTGGTACTGCTTGACGGATGGAATATTTTAGTCTTTATATGTAAAAGTCCAAGATACATTTTGCCAGTAATGATGCTATACCCATTCCGGTATTTAAAACGTTCAGTTTTCCAATATGTCAACATTCCTGGAATGCCCTGGAATGCCGAATTAAGGCTAATTGACAATAACGTCGGTTCCTCTGTACAGGTCTAAAACTGAATGTATATGGTTTATTTGACTACCAACAGCCACATACTAGAGTGTGAACAGAATGTGGTCAAAGAGAGCTGGTCCAAGTTGAAGATTTAATCTACTGAAAAAATACTAAATCGCAGGGAAGCTCATGAGGTAACTCTTACATGTTATAATCCTTAGAACACGTTTGTTCCAAAACAAAGTAAGTGGCGGCTTGGTTGTCTGAAACAGATGACGTTTCATTTTCCTGAAATATGGATGAAAAATAAATTAACATCAATTTATTGAAGGGTATCAAACTGAAGAACTTGACGAAATACAAAGTATGAAAACTAACGACGATAAGTATATCTGCATGGAATGGTAATGTCTACATCTGATCTGTGATATCTCTCATTTTATCATCTGAGTGAAATTGTATTCGATTTTTTTATTGAAAACTCAGCTATCTCCATGTTATATACCAACTAAGTTGAAAGTTGAAATTAAATATAGTTGATATAAACAACTAAAAGCATATGATGGTTGGGATGCTCGAACTTACTTTAAATAATATACAAATATGTTATATTTCCTTTACAGTTCAATAATGCCATTGGGAGGTTTCGAAAATTTTAACTGTAGCTTTAAAGTTACATGTTATTCTAAAGATGTCAGCAAAAAATTAATTACCCTTTCCTAAAAAAAGAAATCATACTTTCGTTCTACTCGTATCATATTAATTACCGCGTAGCAATTCATTTTTTGACTTTAATACAATATTATACAGTGTAAGAAAGCTAACAAAAAGTTTGTGTTGATATCTGTGCAAGAATTGCGTAGATAATTCAAAGAAATAATTTTTGCAGCACACTTTACAATAAGAAACCATACTTTCGTTCTACTTTTATTCTATGTATTACCGTGTAGTCATTCCTTTGTAAATTTGATTTAATTTTACATTTAGTGAAAGAAAAGCTAAACAAAACAATATGTGTTGATATTGGCATGATATCTGTGCAAGAAATGAGTGGATACTCCAAAAGAATAATTTTTGTCAGCACACCTGTTGCAGATATTTGAAAACACCATTGATGTGACTCTGTATCTGCTTGAAGGTTGGTCTTTGACTTTGCCGACGATTCCAACATGACTTCATCACGTTATACCTGCAACAAAATAATGAGAAAAGTATGATTTGGGTTAATCGTTGAATCACATGAAATTCTTTTAACCCCTCCTGAATGTCTCTCCATCTGATCATTGAGTGGAAAGCTTTGAAGATGTCTTATAATAGTATATAAAGTGTTACAACAACAACAGTCGACTTTAGCTGGACCTGAGATGTCCATCGCTGTATCGTGTATACACTTTGCTGTGGGTATTGACCGCAGCTGTATGTACTGACTGTACACTAGTGTCTAATTACCGACGGTAATAAGCTGTGTGTGTATTTTCTGGGATCGATGGTGGTGTCTAACACTTCTGTTACAACTTTTTTTGCGCGAGTCTTCACACCCTTTAATAGAAGCTTTTGTTGGCCTTAAGCTGATTTAGCTGCCAAATTGCTAGACTCGTTGTGGTCATAATCATAGTCACGTAGCATGCATATCATGAATATATTGATACATATTGAATATGAATTGATACTATTTTGTAGATGCATCTGGCAACAGAATTTCATACATTTATAAACATATACTATTTCTACATGAGGGTTGCACTTTGATTAAAACATAAATAGACATTCCTAATGTCTCATCGTGCTAGAAGAAAATCCACAAGAAGATGATACTAGCCTAGGTAAAGCTTTTCAAGAACAGCTACCCACATAACATTGCAGACCACGTCTGTGATCCTAGAAGATCCCGTAATGACTCATGTCTAGAGAGTAATATAGTACTTCGATATGCATTCAACTATCAACTCTTACACATCTTTAAATGATTGCAAGTAGCCAAACCAATACACAATATTATAGCTCACTACTGTTCAATGACCAATCCTATTGGACTTTCTAAATTTGCCAAACCGATGCTGGCGATAGAGTATCAAAGCCTGGTAATCACAAATTTTAGTCTAAATGGAAACTTGCTTCAAATACTATCGGGTCGAAATAAGTATTTTAAATGAGAAGTGAACAGTTGGATTCGATAGATTGCTGACATATTATCACACCCATTATGAAACGTTAAGACACATAATGGTGTTACACAATACAAACTAGCCATTTGTAAGCTTATACGTTAGATTTACTATCTGTGCTATAACCTCATTTTGTAGAATGTCTATATGTACTGAGCATACCGTCTTTTAGCATACGATGGTGCTGGTAACATGTCTACATGTTGATTACATTTACAGAGTATGACATATCGTGTAACATCAGTGTGATGTATACTTTTATTTTTTACATTATCAAGTTCATACCAGCATATTTATACTGTCGTGTAAAGTCGGGTATGGGTGGAATGCATTGTGTACAATACACTGAATGGATAGAGTTACTCTGGGGACAGTCCATTTCCATTGTTTCAATCGTTACTTTAAAATGCGATACAGAAAGCAATGCCAGAACAAAGGCAACAATGTTTTAACAATTTGTAACTCATGGGCTTCATGTGACTTGAGTACAACATAATGTAACCATAACTTGATATAAATTTTATCATTGATCTTCAGTCATTGGACAGGTTTCTGTGACACGGGAGAAAAGATTTATACGTTAACGATAATAAGCGAGTGGTACACATTTGTTCATACACAGTGAATATGTTAATGTCATCTTACATGATTTCGGGACAATACAATGGTCGAGGTAAACTGAATCCATCTTTCATCCGCTGCTCGATTTCAGAGTTGGCCATTGGTAGATCACCTGTCAATAATAACCATATACGGAGATGGGGGTGTATTTGGTGAGAGTTGGGGGTTGGTTCTAACAGAACGAATTCAAAGTTAAGACGAATGGTGCAATCTGAGACAGTTTTGGACTATACGTTAGGTAAATGATTTAACACAAGTTTGTACTGATAAATACTCTTCCATTTTGCTATAAGACGAAACCACACCTGGGATCCGCACCTGATGTGTTCTGGGAAAAGTGATCTAATTCTTTTAAGACTGAATGTAAGAACTAACCCGCCTCTCCCAACTAAGTGTTAGCTTCCAATTAAACGTATTTACCCGAATGCCGTTGGCGGTAGAGTTTCTGTTTCTTTTCATTTTCGCACGCCATTGCAATGTACCTGCAATGTACAAGTAATGGTTCGTTCTAAGACAGTACGTGGACGACTTACCAAGAGAAAAGAGTTCCCAGAAAAGTACTGCAAGTCCCCAAATATCGCTTTTCTTTGTGTAACGCCTTTTAAACACGGTTTCTGGAGCCATCCATGCAACTGACTGACGTTCCTGGAACGGAAGCATAATTACGATTTAATCTAAGACTTCTTCAACTTATGTAATTTAGATATAGTTTTCTTCAGACATGATGTGGCTTGGCTCTTGTCATTCATTTTTCAATCTATGGTAATTTGAGTAGTGATATGATCGAGTGGATAAAAGCGGTGGCATTAGAAGGAATGGAAATTAGCATCCTGGAGGTGGTTTGTTCGAATCATGGCCGGCCAAAGTTTCTCGTTCAGAACAAATACACACATTTCTTATTTAAAGTGCTAAAATAGAATAAGCTAAAGTTGGATTAGCCAACTAGGCCAGTAGTCAGATTGCTGAGCAATACTTTTAGAAGCATAATTGTTGTGTCCTGGCACTAGTGGTTTTTTTTTATGAAAATGATGGGTCTTCCAGGGGAGTGGGAAAGGCAATACTAAATTACTTCTTAAAAAGAAAACAGAAATTGATATTGAAACAGATATAATTTCGTATCCCAAATGTGTCTATGTGAAATAATGTCACTTATGAAATACCATTCATATGTTATCAGGTTGCTTTAAGCACACTATTTGCAGCATTTCATCATACCATTTTCATATGTCCTAAAGCTTTGGCCGCTGCGGTCTCAGTAGGACAGATGTCATAAAGCTTGCACTCTGTCATTCTTGTAAGAAGAACTTTCTTTAAACGAAGCAGTGGATGGCTGAACTAAAAAAAGAAGAAGAAGAAAGCACGGACAACAGTATTACAATGAAAGTAATAACATATGCCAATCTTGCACATGTACAATTCAAAAAGTATGGTAGGACTCCCATGGGGTTGTCATAAACTTTTATACTCTCTCATTATGCTAAGAAGAATGTTCTATTAAACAAAGGATTTGGCGGCTGAAGTCAGAAAACATGAATACCATGATGATGAAAGGAGTAAGCCATACATCACGTTCGTTTATAATTCCAACACTACATGGATATTAACTGTAATTTGCTTAATAAGCTTCGACACTTTTCGATCATATACTGTAGACTAGCTGGCATTTTATTAAACGTAGACGTTCCGTTGTATTGTCAGGTTGTACAGTTGTACATGAATTGTATACTTACTTCAAACGCTTGAATTAAAACAATTATAAATGTTCATTGTAACATGGATTGTAACACGGATTTCGATCATTTTATCTGATCTGTAATTTACCGGAGTCGTTTTTGTTGTACAGTTTGACACTTATTGTGTTAAATTACTAGAAAAGCTTTAAGTGAAATAGTCCTAATCGTAAAACGTATATCTGGTAGTTTCCGCATGTATGATTATATATTGTATACTGTTAACAAATGAAGGAAAGACAGAAGAAAAACAAATGGCATTCTTGTCAAAGTTACATCAGTATCTACAGTTTCAAAGTATTTGTTACACATTGTAAGCTACGCAGATGCTATAATAGATGAAATGAAAGAAAACGAACAGGAAAGGGGAATAAAGAATGATGATAATAATTCAAGCAATAGTCAGCAAAAATGAATACCTTTTGACTTGAGATGTATTCCATGCCTTTGGTAATACTTGATGCAAAATATATTATGTTCCTCATTTGAAGTTTGATATTTTCTTGGAGTCCATCGCCTCCTGACATAACACGTGACTCTCTGGCTTCCTCACACTGTGACATAATAAAATCTCTCAAAGATCCGTGCTCTAGGTACTCGTAGCATATAGAGTAAGGTACTACGGATAATTGACAAAGAAGAAAAAAGATTTTTACAATGACAGAGAGAGAGAGAAGTGTGCGAGGTGGAGTGAGAGTGACAGTGTCAGTGAGAGTGGAAGAGATTGTGGGAGTGGGAGTGAGTTAAAGATAGAGTCAGCGTCACAGCTGGAGTTAGAGTTGGAGTTAGAGTTGGAGTTGGAGGGGGGGGGGGGGCGCAAGCGGGAGCGGGAGCAAGAGAGAAGGTCCGAAACTCAGCAAACTTGAAGAATAAAATCCGGCCAGGAATAGATAGGAAGCATAGGATTAACTTCCCTCCGATTAAACTCACCCCCTTACCTTAAATGTATTTTCCTATGACAAAAAATGTGAAAGTCATATTACGAAAAAAAAAAGTTCACACAGGTAGTTGAAACCCAATCTCGATATCTTGCCAATAACTTCAGATATGGTTGATAAAAACAAATATCGTTGATTTGCTACTAAACTTTGATTAATTATCTTATCGCTGTTCCTATATTACTTGTATGGTAATGTAATGAAATAATTATTTGCACCCTATACCAGCCTTGAAATGACGTTTAAAATAAAAATTAATAAAACAATAAGAAAGGTCGAATCACTCACTTTGGTCCGCAGAGATGTACACTATACGCACGAGGTTCACATGGTCTTTCAATAATCTTAAACTTCTTGCAAGCTTTTGAAACCCTTTCGCTTCGTCAACAGTGGCCGAATCTAAGAATGAAAAAGTCCAAGATCATTTAAAACTACATAATGCATTGGTGTCTTTTCGTTTCAGACAGCGTACGTCTGTATATATACATATATATAAATAAATATATATATCTATATCTATGTATATATAAATAAATATATATATATATGTTTATATATATATAAATATATATAACTATATTTATATAAATACATATATATATATAATATATATATATATATATATATATATATATATATATATATATATATATATAGTTCAATTATAGTCATGAGGCAAAGCTTACGATCATTAACATATTATCAGTGACAGTCGGCAATATGCTACATGTAATTTTTCTATGCTACATGTAATGCTCTATGCTCTACATGCTCTATGCTACATGTAATTTTTCTAAATTGAAAAGGTACCTCTATATATATTAGGTAAAGACTTTTATAATATTTATATACCTGACAGAAGTTTTGCAAAACACTTCTTGTTTCCCACATGGTCATTTGTGTATTGACCACTCCAGTAGTTAAACAAAGTAGTAGTTTTCAAACAAACTAATAAAGATGGCGCACTGCGATCATTTGTGCCTGCAATAAAAAAAAGAAGGAAACATCAGTATGAACCAGAAGGAACAATAAAGTTATTTCACACAAAGACGGATATGACTACCCAATTATCAAAGAAAGATATCTCAATTTGCATATCTATATATACATTGAAATGGAATTCAACAATGTTTAATTTAAATAAAAATGAGCACACAAGGAAAACCAAATCATAATAAAATTAATTTTTATATCTTGAATTCCCAATTTTCAATTGTTTTCATAGGCAAACAAATTTGAGAATAAATTAAAACTGAAAGTATTTAAGTTTCCTAATTCCTTTTGTTTCAAACGTGTTAAGGTTCACACAATTGTTTATGCCAATATAATTTGCGTGAACTTATCTCCTTAATTTGACAATAATATAAGTGTAAATATGAAGCTTATTTTACAAACCACTGCAACCACACGTATTTTAATTTTTGCATCTTTGTGAAAGTTTCATTGCCTATTTGTCCAAAGAAACTATTTTTATAATACATAGCGTTTTTTTCCAGACACGCCTGGGACTCTCTTCAGTGCTAAAAGTTTAAGTTGAAGTAAAAAAAAAACATTGTACACAGAAGAAGAGAAACAACGTTAGAGAACCGTTATTCCTAAAAATTCCAAATCCCCATGTCCTTATTCAGTCCCATGCCGTTGATATTTAGTTTAAGTATCCATTGGTTTTCTGCCTGTCTTATATTGGATGAGGAGTTATATGAGCTAAGAAGAAGACAGCTTATTTTTTTTTATGTAGAATCTGACCTTTTACGCTAACATGCTTGGTTACATGGTATTGAATGGTTTTGTCATTTTTTGGTCTTTGAAGCATAGTCAAAAATTGGAACATCATCTGGTAAAAATATTTTCTATTCTCATATATTTAACAGCATAGAATATACATTATTGTTAAAATAATATCTACTTTTTTGGATGAATGGATGAATGGATGGACGGATGAATTGATGAACAGATGGATGAATGAATGGATGAACGGATGAACATATGAATGAATGGATGGATGGATATATGGATGGATGGATGGAGTGAGGGATAGAAGGATAGATGGAAGGATGGATGGATTGATAGAATGTTGGTTTGATGGATGGATGGATGGTTTGGTGGATGGATAGATGGATGGATAAACGTATGTATGGATGAATGGATGAATCGATGGATGGAAGGATTGGATGATTCATACGTGAGACATGTCTCGGTACTCCTTCTGTAAGATACGAAGAGTCTTCTTTCTCATCTTTGATATCATCATAGACAGGTGCAACAGCTCTAGTGTCCACAGACTCATTCACAGCTGGAGGTAAGCTTCGTGTTCACAATTCGGATGATTAAGAACATATCAATAATGATCATTCATTTTTTTTATTGCATTTCTATTGAAATGGACACATCAATAGCTTATAAATGTTCTTTTTAACGGTTGTATACACCTTGGCATAATGTTAGAACTAATGTGCGTAGTAGCATAATTAATGCAAAACGATATGACAATAGTACCGTTTCAATATCTATCCCGCTTTTCGAAATATCCAGCTTTAACATTTGATTGATCTATTGAATGCTACTTTTTTGGCTTAGTCAACGGTGACGTCGGCACCTCAGGCTAATTGCTTAGTCCATTGTATTATAATTGTGTTAATTTCATATGAACAACAATACGTTTGAATAACATTCAACACCAGATCCTTTCTTAACGAAGTGAATGAAGCGAGTTAATGGTCTCTGTTAATATTGTGAATAACCAGTCATTATAAATAGCCATGTCATACTAAATATGGCCAAGTCAAACAGCCTCAGATGTCTGAAGGGTAATTCCTCAAAAATAAAAGAAGCATAAAATAGGCTGGACTAAAATTCTTTAACTCGTGTTTTTATAGTCTTCAAACATGTCAACATTAATATTGTGTTACGTTATTAATTGATACACCTTGACTTGTAACGTATGAAAAGAGAGCCTTGTTGACTAAGCTGACAGTATGAAACATGCAAAATTCGTCCGACAGCCTTCCTGTTTTAGGGGACATATCAGTACTGATTTGTACTGTATGGACCTAGGGCAGTTGCACGATTTTGACACTTTCATAAAGGTTACTGAGTGGTTTCAGTTTTTAACAAAACTCCGTAATCGACCTTTTAAAGTATTCTGGGACAAGGGAATTGAAACTAGTTGCACTGTCACAGAACGAAAATGGCCAAAAAAAGGAGAGGAAAATATATGAAAAAAAAAACGAAAAAAAAAGGAAGAAAGGCATATTTCTATCTATCAAGTTATTCAAATGATTTTAGAATATCGTGTATGCGTTTTGTTCAATGAATATGGGTGTAGAAGAAAATTCAGGGGAACGTCTAAATAAAAAAAAAACAGAAAGAAACACATACCATACATGAAGCCGTTTATTTCGTTGTCCTGCCAATAAAGCACGCGTAACACAATTATAAGAATTAATGGATGACGTTAAGCGGAATTTAATTTTGATGTATTATAGTCGAAGGAAAAATAAAACTACAGGATGATAGTAATGTTCGTAGCTATTCCTGTCTTCAAAATAATCACCTTTAGCCTATGATACGCTTACTATTTTTGGGAGGCTCCTTTTGTTTTAAGACTTAATTGGTGATGACGTCTGCTCCTCAGTACAATGTTAATCCGCTGGTTTTTAAATTCTAATAAGTAACTCAACGAAAACATGCTCTATTAAAATCATAGAAACAAGAGACAATCCTTGGATGACATTTAATAAAATTTCACCTTGAATAATTTCTAACTTATCATAAACATGTCATCTGAGGATATGAAACTCATAATACTTTACCATTGACTTTTGTGTTGCATCCGAAGACCTGATGGTAAGGTTTGTGTATAAGACTACAAGGTCCAGACACTCTAAATGATGAATCTCAACTGTTTTAAAGTGTAACTATTCCAAATATTAATTTTGATATATGATACATCCTGAATAATGCAGAGGATTTAAAGGGTCTGCAGCACATCAAAATTACTTTTATGCTCAACCTCATCCTTTATAACACCTGTTCTGTTAAATATCGTATATTTACTGCATCTAAATAATACATTTCCTTCATGCTCAGATGAATGACACTGTAACAGTTTGCTAAAGAAAAAAGTATACCAGTGGCATATAACCTACAAATATTATAGTGTAAAAGATATATATATATATACACTTATATGTATTATATATATGATAGGATATGATATGGTGTATGATGTAAATATATATACTTACTTTTGTTTTGGTAGTATAAAGCGAAAGTCGTTGCAATAGAGACACAAAATAAGACAGGTACGATAAGAAATAGAACAGTTAATCGCGTTGTGTTTCCTTTTTTCGCATCTGAAATGAAAGCGAAACAAATGATTCAAAGCAAAAAGGTTTGAAGTCTTTTCTCCAATATTATTATTTTCACGGGCATGACTCCTAAACATCTAATGGTCTGACACAAACTCTATTTTTCTTTCACTTTCAGTACCAAGAGACGCTTTCATTGGGTTAATAAAGATTCCTCCCTTAAACGTGTAATTTTTCAAAAGCATTCATACTATAGTATTATGAATTATGACATATGTAGTTGACTTGAATGTATTACTTTAGTTTGCCATTAAAACAAATATATTTTTGTGATGATGCTTTCTTACCCTTCTGAGCAATAATCATAATGTGGATCCAATATTGTTTATGATGGCAGAGGCAACCCACGCACTTACGCATTCTAAATACGGTTTTCTGAATGAATAGGGGCCTACTTGATATTGCTCATCAACAAAACTCACACAAATGACATCCACCTCGAAGAGATACATAGTATGTAAGTGCGCTTATAGTCAATAGTGTAACACGCTTTAATATGCTCTTGTGTTATAACACAATCCACATTGTGTAAATATGAGAGTGCTCAATTACACTTTTTGTGTTAAAACATGAAGCGTTACATAGAGCGGCTGGTCCCGTAAGCCTCTACCTAGACCGCGGAAGACAAAAAAAAATTGACAAAAAAAGAAGAAAAGAAACCCCGCTGAACAGCGGGAGCACAGTCGCAAGCCTAATAGTAGTAGTTGCTACTACTATGCTACGCCTAGCTAGTCGCGCTTTCATGGGCGACTGTGGCATGACGATGGCCATTAAAATGCTCGGTAGTGCACCTATTTAGCTTTAATTTATGGGCTCTCTCCTCCAATAAAAGCCATCACGCACTTCACCTAGCCAGAAAAAAAAACAGTTGTTGAGACTAACGTCATTGATGGGTCAACTAAATTGATGATTTAACAAAGTGAACGGTTACTGCTATATCACACGCGCCTATACACGCATATTATAATGCATATATAAACCGTAAATGTTTTTGGCTTGGGTGTTAATGTATGTATGTATTTCAGATCCTCTTACAAGCATCAACTCGCGAAGAAGACTTAATGGAGTGATAGTGTGACATTTCAGAGGCAGAATTATAAGAATCAATCCGGGAGAGTAAACAAACCAAAGTAACATTGATTTCAACCCGAAACCTCCCCATCTGTGATTCTGTACCAGAAATTGCATGACTTTACTACACTCCAGTCAACCAAAGAACAATTTGTAAATACTATTGTGAGCTAATTTATCAACAAAAGGGGCATGTCATGGTTTAAATATGAAAATGGTGCTTTTTATTAGAAATTTTATAAACCAATATATGAAAAGGAGCATATTTGTAGTTTTTCGAAAACCTGTTGGAGTGTCATTTCCCATGTTTTCCTGGCTCTAACGATCCCTGTGGTATGTAGTAATGTAAGAATTTAGAACTCTCGAGACGATATAGTTCTGTAACCTTTCTTACTTTAAATACTAAATTTCATGTAACAGACTTTATGTGAGAAAGATAACTTACTTTGCTCTTTAGAATACGACGGCGAAATTGAAATATTTGCAACTCCATACGTATAAGGACCGTCAACAAGACACGAAATATTCACATTTTCTTCATTGACAGTGAAAGCTTCATTAGAAGTGACATTTTCTTCGCTTTTCCCGCTATGTTGAAACAAATGTACGTCTTGTACATTGCCATTCATTAGCCAAGTGACATTGAACGGTTGGATAGCTCCGAGAATCACGCAAGTTAGGTTCACCGTTGATTCTTCTCTCTTATCATATTGATCCTCATCGCGTTTTATTGTAATTGTCGGTATACCTGTTAAGAAATCATTGAAGAAAAGTATTCAGTTCTCTCCTATAATTTACCAACCGTTTAGGATATTGAAGAAAATGTCAATTTTTATAATTGAAGTTAAAATAATAACGGTGGTCCTTAAACAGTGGACTGAGCTGATAACCCACGGAGGGGAAGATGGGGATAAGTGAGTATTCATGAACGATTAATGGCTATTTTAAACACCGTTTGCTGTTTCAGAGAAGGATTGAGGTATACAGAGCTAAGTCCCATAGAGGTAACCATAGGAAATAATGGTGCTACTATAGCAATGATGATCCAATTAAATGAAACACATTTTAATGAATAATAACACTATATACAACAAACTTACTCTGTATCTTGATTTTAAACCTTGCTACCTCCTTCGTTCCATTCCAACATGTGTATTCTGTACATTTCACATTGATTGGAATATTAGGAAACCCGAGTGAGAAATTGACAGGACTACAGTTATTTAGTTCAGTCTTAACATCTACCCCAGATGTCTTCGCTTCACCTCGGTATATATAGTTTTCCCTTTTCAGTCCACAACTCCAGGTCAAGTTAGGTTTGTTCTTTGCAATTGGGCAAATCAGGCACACGTCTTGTTTTGGCTCTGTCAGTTTTATGATTGCTTCTCCAACAGTTTTGCAGACTCCATTGCAAGTTATAATTCCTAGAACTAACAACGCTGCATTTGGAGCAGAAAACAAAACAAACAACAGTATTAGTATTAGGTAGGACACTGATGGTAAGATTGACTAAATAAGTTTAACGACGAAACTACTTTGAAATGGCATAGCCTTTTTACTAACAGAACAAAAACATAGCATAACATCACGATGATTGCTTCCAGTCGAACTTGTTAACGCAACTCTTTGTTCTTAACATCACGTAACATACTACAAACTGAGGAATATCACAAAAACGATGAACTATTAAATTTTTTATTTTGTTACCGTAGCTCATTTCTGTTCATAAGCGGCCATCTATAGCATGATGCAGCAAAGCATTTACTTGAAAAATTTACGTATTGTTTGTTCGTAGCCAATGGAAATTAAAATAAAGGTTTAATACTATATTTAAGTTAATTACCATCTTCAAATTAATCAGAGTTAAAGATAAGTAGTTAATAAAGTTCATCAACGATCTTACCTTGTAATACGATAGCCATTTTAATGACACAACAAATAATACAACTTTATAGAGTACTTAATCCACTCACAGATTAACACGTTCTGATGAATGCTTCAAATTCGGACACGCAAAGTGAAACCATTTGTTCTGAACTACTTGTGGGTACTGGTGAGCAGTGATGTGTGGATGTATCTCACTAACACATCCCTGCTAAAACAAAACTATGTAAGGGCGGACCGAGGAGTTAAAACATCGTAAACTGGGAGAAGGCTACGACTCTGGTGATGAGGCGGGGGGGGGGGGGTGAGAACTGGGGGGGGGGGCTAGTATAGGCCTCCAGGTGGCTAGAAGGGTTGTGAGTGAAACTCCGATAGTAAAGTTCAGTCCACAAGGGAAGCTTTTTTCTTATCTTTTTATCTCTCGTGGTTAGTAACTACAGGAAGAGTTTTTTTTTTTTTTTTTACCAGTGCCCAGTTAAGTCAGCTTCCGTTTCCTCTGACTAGTTTTTGTTTAGTTTTCTTTACTTTCATTATAATTAATTTTCTTGTCAACTTTGCAACATTTTCTAGTCTCCCCCCTGTCGTTCTACTTTTAAATCCGTCATCTCGATCAGGCACTACTTCTATAACGAGATGGCGTGACGGGCCTCTCACCAACAGAATATATATTTAGGGATCAGATGATTATACGATAATATGTGTGTTAGAAGTGGCTGTATGCAAGATTAGCACATAAAGAATGTGAATACTTAAGACTTCCACTACACTTCCAACCCTGCCACACCTGATATTGGAAGGCTTTTTTGAATTGTGTGTGGCTCAAAAGTATTAAAGGGTGGTTTAGTGGTTGTTCGAGTGGTTTTTTGGTTTCTTAGGGAGTTCCTAGTGCCGTTTTGCTCGTCGCGATCCAGCTCCTCCTAACGGGTAACATAAAAAACGTAAAAAAGTAATACAATTTATGAAGTGAAAGGGCCAGACGTTTCAATCTTTGAATGACCTTCAGAGGCTGAGACGAGCACATAGAAAGATATGCAGGTTAGACAGACAAAAACTGTCTGACTGACGTTCCTGGAACGGAGGCATAAATACGGTTTAATCTAAGACTTCTGCAACTTATGTAATTTAGATATAGTTTTCTTCAGAAATGATGTGTCTTGTCTGTTGTCATTCACTTTTCAATCTATGGTTATTTGACTAGTGATATGATCGAGTGGATAAAAGCGGTGGCATTAGAAGGAATGCAAATTAGCATACTGGAGGTGGTTTGTTAGAATCATGGCCGGCCAAAGTTTCTCGTCCAGAACAAAGACACTCATTTCTTATTTAAAGTGCTTAATTAGAATAAGTTAAGTTGGTTTTGCCAACTAGGCCAGTAGTCAGATTGCTGAGCAATACTTTTAGGAGCATAATTGTTGTGTCCTGGCACTAGTGGTTTGTTTTATGAAAATGGTGGGTCTTCCAGGGGAGTGGGAAAGGCAAAACTAAATTACTCAATTGTGTTCATGTGAAATAATGTCACTTATTAAATACCATTCATATGCCATCAGGTTTGCTTTAAGCATAATATTTGCAGCATGTAAAACGTATATCTGGTAGTTTCCGCATGTATGATTATATATTGTATACTGTTAACAAATGAATGAAAGACACAAGAAAAACAAATGGCATTCTTGTCAAAGTTACATCAGTATCTACAGTTTCAAAGTATTTGTTACACGTTGTAAGCTACGCAGATGCTATAATAGGTAAAATGAAAGAAAACAAACAGAAAAGGGGAATAAAGAATGATGATAATATTTCAAGCAATAGTCAGCAAAAATGAATACCTTTTGACTTGACATGTACTCCATGCCTTTGGTAATACTTGATGCAAAATATAATATGTTCCTCATCTGAAGTTTGATATTTTCTTGGAGTCCATCGCCCCTGACATAACACGTGACTCTCTGGCTTCCTCACACTGTGACATCATAAAATCTCTCAAAGATCCGTGCTCCATGTAAATGAGTAAAATATGGAGTAAGGTACTACCGATAATTGACAAATCAGAAAAAAAGATTTTTACAATGACAGAGAGAGTGCGAGGTGGAGTGAAAGAGACAGTGTCAGTGAGAGTGAAAGTGATAGTGTGAGTGGGGTGAGGGTGGGGGTGGGGGTGATTGTGAGGGTGATTGTGATTGTGAGGATGAGGGTGATTGGGAGGGTGATTGGGAGGGTAAGGGTGAATGAGAGTGTGAGTGGGAGTGAGTGTGCGAGAGAGAGAGAGCGAGAGTGGACAGCGTCAGTGAGAGGGACAATGAAAGTGGGAGTGGTTGTGGAAGTGGGAATGAGTTAAAGTTAGAGTCAGAGTTACAGTTGGAGTTGGAGTTACAGTTGGAGTTGGAGCGGGAGCGGGAGCTAGAGCGAGAGAGAAGGTCCAAAACCCCAGCAAACCTGAAGAATAAAATCCGGCCAAAATTAGATAGGACGCATAGGATTAACTTCCCTCCGATCAAACTCATCCCTTACCTTAAATATATTTTCTGATGACAAAAATGTAAAAGTCATATTACGGAAAAGAAAAATTCACACAGGTAGTTGATAACCCAATCTCGATATCTCGCCAATAACTTCAGATATGGTTGATAAAAACAAATATCGTTAATTCGCTACTAATGTTTAAATTTTGAAGTGAGCTAATGGTCTCTGTTATTATTGTGAATAACCAAGTCATTATAAATAGCCATGTCATACTAAATTCGCCAAGTCGAACAACCTCAGATGTCTGAAGGGTAATTCCTTTAAAATGAAAAGAAGCATAAGATAAAACAGGCTGGACTAAAATTCTTTAACTCGTGTTTTCATCGTCTTCAAACATGTCAAAATTAATATTGTGTTACGTTATTCATTGATAAACCTTGACTAATAACGCTTGAAAAGAGAGCCTTGTTGACTAAGCTGTCAGGCAGACAGCATGGAACATGCAAAATTCGTCTGACAGCCTTCCTGTTTTAAGGGACATATCAGTACTGATTTGTACTGTATGGCCTTTGGGCAATTGCACGATTTGGCACTTTCATAAAGGTTACTGAGTGGTTTCAGTTTCGAAACAAAACTCCGTAATCGACCTTTTAAAGTATTCTGGGACAGGGAAACTGAAACTAGTTGCACTGTATATCACAAAACGAAAATGGTCAAAAAAGGAGAGGAAAATATATGAAAAAAATAAACGAAAAAAAAGGAAGAAAGGCATATTTCTATCTATCAAGTTATTCAAATGATTTTAGAATATCGTGTATGCGTTTTGTTCAATGAATATGGGAAAAAACTTCAGGGGAACGTCTAAATAAAAAAACAACAAAAAGAAACACCTACCATACATGAAGCCGTTTCATTCGTTGTCCTGCCTGATTTAAAGGGTCTACAGCACATCAAAATTACTTTTATGCTCAACCTCATCCTTTATAACACCTGTTCTGTAAAAATCGTATATTTTCTACATCTAAATAATACATTTCCTTCATGCTTAGATGAATGACACTGCAACAGTTTGCTACAGAACAAAGTACACCAGTAGCGTATTACCTACAAATATAAAAGTGTAAAAGATATATATATATATATATATATATATATATATATATATATATACATATATATATATATAAATATATATATATATATATATATATATATATATATATATATATATATATATATATATATATATATCATATATATATATATAAAAGGATTCCTTCCTTAAACGTGTAATTTTTCAAAAGCATTCATACTATAGTATTATGAATTATGACATATGTAGTTTACTTGAATGTATTACTTTAGTTTGCCATTAAGACAAATACATTTTTGTGATGATGCTTTTTACCCTTCTGAGCAATAATCATAATGTGTATTCAATATTGTTATGATGGCAGAGGCAACCCACGCACCTACGCATTCTAAATATGGTTTTCTGAATGAATAGGGGCCTACTTGATATTGCTCATCAACAAAACTCACACAAATGACATCCACCTCGAAGAGATGCATAGCATGTAAGTGCACTTATAGTCTATAGTGTAACAAGCTTTAATATGCTCTTGTGTTATAACACAATCCACATTGTTAATATGAGAGTGCTCAATCACACTTTGTGTTAAAACATGGAGCGTTACATAGAGCGGCTGGTCCCGTAAGCCTCTACCTAGACCGCGGAAGACAAAAAATAAAGCACCCCCCTCCCCCGCTGAACAGCGGGAGCACAGCCGCAGGCCTAATAGTAGTAGTTGCTACTACTATGCTACGCCTAGCTAGTCGCGCTTTCATGTGCGACTGTGGCATGAGTAAAATGATTGGTAGTGGATTAAAATGATTGGTAGTGCACCTATTTAGCTTTACTTTATGGGCTCTCTCCTCCAATAAAAACCATCACGCACTTTCACCTAGCCAGAAAAAAAGACAGTTGTTGAGACGTACGTCATTGATGGGTCAACCAACTTGATGATTGAACACAGTGAACGGTTACTGTTATATCAAATTAAATCAAAGCGCATATACACGCATACAATAATGCATATATAAACCGTAAATGTTTTTGCCTTGGGTGTTAATGTATGTATGTATTTCAGATCCTCTTGCAAGCATCAACTCGCGAAGAAGACTTAATGGAGTGATAGTATGACATTTCAGAGGCAGACTTATAAGAATCAATCCGGAAGTGTTAAAAAACCAAAGTAACATTGATTTCAACCCGAAAATTCCTCATCTGTGATTCTGTATCAGAAATTGCATTAATTTACTACACTTCAGTCAACCAAAGAACAATATTTAATTACTATTGTTTTTTAATTTTTCAACAAAAGGGGCATTCCACGGTTTAAATGTGAAAATGGTGCTTTTTATTGGAAATTTGTTAAAACAATATATATGAAAAGGAGCATTTGTACTTTTTCATAAACCTGTTGGAGTGTCATTTCCCATGTTTTCCTGGCTCTTACGATCCCTGTGGTATGTAGTAATGTAAGAATTCTCGAGACGATATAGTACTGTAACATATTCTTACTTTAAAGTACTCAATTTCATGTAACAGACTTTATGTGAGAAAGATAACTTACTTTGCTCTTTAGAATACGACGGCGAAATTGAAATATTTGCAACTCCATACGTATAAGGACCGTCAACAAGACACGAAATATTCACATTTTCTTCATTGACAGTAAAAGCTTCATTGGAAGTGACATTTGCTTCGCTTTTCTCGCTATTTTGAAACAAATGTACGTCTTGTACATTTCCATTCATTAGCCAAGTGACATTGAACGGTTGGATAGCTCCGAGAATCACGCAAGTTAGGTTCACCGTTGATTCTTCTCTCCTATCATATTGATCCTCATCGCGTTTAGTTGTTATTGTCAGTATACCTATTAAGATATCCATGAAGAAAAATATTTAGTCCTTACCTATAAGTTATCAACCGTTTAGGATATTTAAAACAAATTCAACTATTTTTATTGAAGTTAAAATAATAACGGTTGTCCTTAAACAGTGGACTGAGCTGATTACCCACGGAGGAGAACATGGGGATAAGTGAGTGTTCATGAACGATGAATGGCTATTTTAAGCGACCGTTTGTAGTTTCAGAGAGAGGTCGGGGTATACAGAACTAAGTTCCTTAGACGTAACCATAGGAAATAATGATATTACTATAGCAATGATGATCCAATTAAATGAAACACATTTTAATGAATAATAACACTATATACAACAAACTTACTCTGTATCTTGATTTTAAACCTTGCTACCTCCTTCGTTCCATTCCAACATGTGTATTCTGTACATTTCACATTGATTGGAATATTAGGAAACCCGAGTGAGAAATTGACAGGACTACAGTTATTTAGTTTAGTCTTAACATCTACCCCAGATGTCTTCTCTTCACCTCGGTATATATAGTTTTCCCTTTTCAGTCCACAACTCCAGGTTAAGTTAGGTTTGTTCTTTGCAATTGGGCAAATCAGGCACACGTCTTGTTTTGGCGCCGTCAGTTTTATAAAAGCTTCTCCAACATTTTTGCAGACTCCATTGCAAATTATAATTCCTAGAACTAACAACGCTGCATTTGGAGCAGAAAACAAAACAAACAACAGTATTAGTATTAGGTAGGACACTGATGGTAAGATTGACTAAATAAGTTTAACGACGAACCTACCTTGTAATGGCATAGTCATTTTACTTACAGAACAAAGACATAGCATAACATAATGATGATTGTTTCCAGTCGAACTTGTTATTGCAACTCTTTGTTCTTAACATCACGTAACATACTACAAACTGAGGAATAACAACAAATGGATGAACGTAATACTATCTAGAATTTTATTTTGTTACCGTAGCTCATTTTCTGTTTATAAGCTGCCGTCTATAGCATTATGCAGCAAAGCGTTTACTTGAAATATTTACGTATTGTTTGTTCGTAGCCGATGAAAATGAAAATAAAGGTTTAATACTATATTTAAGTTAAATACCATATTCAAATTAATCAGAGTAAATGATTAGTAGTTAATAAAGGTTATCAATGAATTTACCTTGTAATACGATAGCCATTTTAATGACACAGCAATTAATACAGCTTCGTACAGTATTAAATCCACTAACAGATTAACACATTCTGAAGAATGCTTCAAATTCGGATATGAAAAGTGAAACCATTTGTTGTGAACATCTATTAACATATTTACAACAACAGTCACTTTCATCGAAATTTCTAGACGGGTACATGTGCGCAGTGATGTGTGGATGTATCTCACTAACACATCCCTGCTAAAACGAAACTATGTAAGGGCGGACCCATGAGTTAAAACATCGTAAACTGGGAGGCTAGAGGGATTGTGAGTGAAACTCCGGTAGTAAAGTTCAGTCCACAGGGGAGGCTTTCCTCTTCTCTTTTTATCTTTCGTGGTTAGTTACTACAGGGAGAGTTTTTTTTTTACCAGGGCCCAGTTAAGTCAGCTTCCCTTTCCTCTGACTGATTCTTGTTTAGTTTTCTTTGCTTTCATTATAATTAATTTTCTTGTCAACTTTGCAACATTTTCTAGTCTTCCTCCTGTCGTTCTCCTTTTATATCCGTCACACTACAGGGGCTTTGCTCGGTCCACACTCTCGATCGGGCACTACTTCTATAACGAGATGGCGTGACGGGCCTCTCACCAACAAAATATATATTTAGGGATCAGATGATTATACGATAATATGTGTGTTAGAAGTGGCTGTATGCAAGATTAGCACATAAAGAATGTGAATACTTTAGACTTCCACTACACTTCCAACCCTGCCACACCTGATATTGGAAAGCTTGTTTGAATTGTGTGTGGCTCAAAAGCTTTAAAAAGTGGTTTAGTGGTTGTTCGAGTGGTTTTTTGCTTTCTTAAGGGAGTTCCTAGTGCCGTTTTGCTCGTCGCGTTTCAGTTCCTTCTAAAGGGGAACATAAAAAACGTAAAAAAGTAATACAATTTATGAAGTGAAAGGGCCAGACGTTTCAATCTTTGAATGACCTTCAGAGGCTTAGACGAGCACATAGAAAGATATGTAGGTTAGACAGACGAAAAGGACAGGCACGGTAATCTGTACTATGGACAACAACAAAAGTTATAGAACAATGTGAAATGAGATGAAATGAAACAATAGATAAATAAGATACCGGGTACGAATGATTACAGATTATGAACTGTCCATAGGTGGATAACAAAGAAATTTGACAATGGAAATGCGGCAATGAAGGGACAGAAGTATTAAACTGGTCGTTCCTATTGGGCCGATTGTTTCATATGTGGACACTTGTTTTTAGAAAATCATTACTCGAGATAGGAATTCACTAGAGAGCTACCTATTGCTTTATTTTGCACATAAGACATCCTGCACCAATAAACAACCTTTTTCCGAGGGGGTCACATGGCCTTTTTTTTGTCTTCAAAGATTTGTTTACATTCCAAAACCGGTCGTTTTTTCCTTTTTTTCCTCACAGGCATATGTAGAGAGATGGCTCTGTATTTGGAGGAAAATATGTCAAAAATAACGTTTTTCGGTCTATGTTAGGGCCAAAACACGGTCAGATTTCCGAAAATATTTCTCCCGAATTTTTAGCTCTCCAGAAGCGCCACACTGAAACGCTAGGCTAAATAGAAACACTTTGTGAGTAATCCTTAGCAATTCAACTCGAGCATTTTTATGGTATAGAATTTCGGTCAACCACAGTTGAAACGCTTCGTGTAGCGTGTGATAACGCTATCACTCACGTAATTGAAACGGTACTTAGCACATACATCAAGGCTAAATACATTATACTAAAATGCCGAAGAGGCGTTAGACCCTCTTTGTATGGGCAATTTGACCATCCAACCGTTGAAGGATGACGACATCGCTGAATCTGAAGAAGATTCTGACGATGAAATCCTGATATGGTAAGCCACACTGTATGTATTGTGTATACATGTACTGTAGTAGTACAATAGGCCTATATGATTCATCGTTCCGCATGACCGTACCATTGTATTACATGTAGGTCAAGTAGTTTGGAGGGAGGGGTTCTAGAAGATCCCGTAATGACTCAGGTCTAGAGAGTAATATAGTACTTCGATATGCATTCAACCAGTGGCGTAGGAAGGTACTTTTGAGTGCCAGGGGGAGGGGTCTAAGGGGAGGGGGTTGCATTTCCAGGTGGCCTCAGATGCAATTTGGTGCAATATAGCACACTTCAACACCCACTCCATTTTGTAAATAATTTTGCATTTTCCCCTGGCCTTAGATGCAATTTGGTGCTCCAAATAAGATTTTTTTTGTCATTTGGAAATGAAAAAGAGGTGTTCTGACTTGCGACGCGGGGGGAGGGGGGGGACGGAATGATAATTCCGCCCACCATATTTTTCAAAGGGGCGGGGTCTGGCCTACGCCCTTGCATCCAACTATCAACTCTTACACATCTTTACATGATTGCAAGTAACCAAACCAATACACAATATTATAGTTCACTACTGTTCAATTACCAATCCGGTTGGACTTTCCAAATTTGCCAAACCGATGCTTGCGATAGAGTATTATAGCCAGGTAATCACAAATTTGAGTCTAAATGGAGACTGGCATCAAATACCATAGGGTCAAAAGAAATATTTTAAATGAGAAGTGAACAGTTGGATTCGATAGATTGCTAACATTTTAACTCACCCATTATGGAACATTACAACACATGATGGTGTTACACAATACAAACTAGCCATTTATAAGCTTATACGTTAGATTTACTATTTGTGCTATAACCTCATTTTGTAGAATGTCTACGCAATATGCACGGAGCATACCGTCTTTTAGCATACGATGGTGCTGGTAACATGTCTACACGTTGATTACATTTACAGAGTATGACATATCGTGTAACATCAGTGTGATGTTTACTTTTACTTTTTACATTATCAAGTTCATACCAGCATATTTATACTGTCGTGTAAAGTCGGGTATGAATGGAATGCATTGTGTACAATACACTGAACGGATAGAGTTACTCTGTGGACAGTCCATTTCCATTGTTTCAATTGTTACTTTTAAAATGCTATACAGAAAGCAATGCCAGAACTAACGCAACAATGTTATGACAATTTGTAACTCATGGGGTTCATGTGACTTGAGTACAACATAATGTAACCATAACTTGGAATATCTTTTGTCATTGATCATCAGTCATTGGATAGGTTTCAGTGACACGGGAGAAACGATTTATACGTTAAATTCAAAACGATAATAAGCGAGTGGTACCCATTTGTTCATACACAATGAATATGTTAATGTCATCTTACATGAATTCGGGACAATACAATGGTCGAGGTACACTGAATCCATCTTTCATCCGCTGCTCAATTTCAGAGTTGGCCAACCGTGCCATTGGTAGATCACCTGTCAGTAATAACCATATACGGAAATGGGGTGTATTTGGTGAGGAGTTGGGGTTGGTTCTACACAGAACGAATTCAAAGTTAAGACGAATGGTGCAATCTGAGACAGTTTTGGACTATAAGTTAGGTCTATGATTAAACACAAAGTTGTGCTGATAAATACTCTTCCATTTTGCTATAAGATGAAAACACACCTGGGATCCGCACCTGATGCGTTCTGGGAAAAGTGATCATTCTTTCAAGACTGAATGTAAGAACTACCCCGCCCCTCCCAACTGAGTGTTAGCTCCCAATTAAACGTATTCCTCCGAATGCCGTTGGCGGTAGGGTTTCTTTTTCTTTTCGTTTTCGCACGCCATTGCAATGAACCTGCAATGTACAAGTAATGGTTCGTTCTGAGGCAATACGTGGACGACTTACCAAGAGAAATGAGTTCCCAGAAAAGTACTGCAAGTCCCCAAATATCGCTTTTCTTTGTGTAACGCCTTTTAAACACGGTTTCTGGAGTCATCCACGCAACCGACTGACGTTCCTGGAACAGAAGCATAAATACGGTTTAATCTAAGACTGCTGCAACTTATGTAATTTAGATATAGTTTTCTTCAGAAATGATGTGTCTTGCCTGTTGTCATTCACTTTTCAGTCTATGGTAATTTGACTAGTGATATAATCGAGTGGATGAAAAGGGTGGCATTAGAAGGAATGCAAATTAGCATCCTGGAGGTGGTTTGTTCGAATCATGGCCGGGCAAAGTTTCTCGTCCAGAACAAAGACACTCATTTCTTATTTAAAGCGCTTAATTAGAATAAGCGAAAGTTGGTTTTGCGAACTAGGCCAGTAGTCAGATTGCTGAGCAATACTTTTAGGAGCATAATTGTCGTGTCCTGGCACTAGTGGTTTTTTTATGAAAATAGTTTGTCTTCCAGGGGAGTGGGAAACGCAAAACTAAATTACTCAATTGTGTCCATGTGAAATAATGTCACTTATGAAATACCATTCATCTGCCATCAGGTTTGCTTTAAGCACAATATTTGCAGCATGTCATCATACCTTTTTCATATGTCCTAAAGCTTTTGTCGCTGCGGGCTCAGTGGGACAGATGTCATAAAGCTTGCACTCTGTCATTCTTGTGAGAAGAACTTTCTTTAAACGAAGCAGTGGATGGCTGAACTAAAAAAAGAAGTAGAAGAAGAAAGCACGGACAACAGTATTACAATGAAAGTAATAACATATGGCAATCTTGCACATGTACAATTCAAAAAGTATGGTAGGACTCCCATGGGGTTGTCATAAACTTTTATACTCTCTCATTATGCTAAGAAGAATGTTCTATTAAACAAAGGATTTGGCGGCTGAAATCAGAAAACATAAATAACATGATAATGAAAGGAGTAAGCCATACATCACATTTATTATTCCAACAATACATGGATATTAACTTTAATTTTTTTTTATATGCTTCGACACTTTTCGATCATATACTGTAGACTAGCTGGCATTTTATTAAACGTAGACGTTCCGCCGATTGTTAGCTTGTACACTTGTACATGAATTGTATACTTACTCCAAACGCTTGAATTAAAACAATTAAAAATGTTCATTGAAACATGGATTGTAACACGGATTTCGATCATTTTATCGTACTATCTGATCTGTATTTTACCGGAGTAGTTTTTTTGTTGTACAGTTTTACACTTTTTGTGTAAATTTACTAGAAAAGCTTTAAGTGAAATAGTCCTAATCGTAAAACGTATATCTGGTAGTTTCCGCATGTATGATTAAATATTGTATACTGTTAACATATGAATGAAAGACAGGAGAAAAACAAATGGCATTCTTGTCAAAGTTACATCAGTATCTACAGTTTCAAAGTATTTGTTACACATTGTAAGCTACGCAGATGCTATAATAGATAAAATGAAAGAAAACGAACAGGAAAGGGGAATAAAGAATGATGATAATAATTCAAGCAATAGTCAGCAAAAATGAATACCTTTTGACTTGAGATGTATTCCATGCCTTTGGTAATACTTGATGCAAAATATAATATGTTCCTCATCTGAAGTTTGATATTTTCTTGGAGTCCATCGCCCCTGACATAACACGTGACTCTCTGGCTTCCTCACACTGTGACATCATAAAATCTCTCAAAGATCCGTGCTCCATGTAAATGAGTAAAATATGGAGTAAGGTACTACCGATAATTGACAAATCAGAAAAAAAAGATTTTTACAATGACAGACAGAGTGCGAGGTGAAGTGAAAGAGACAGTGTCAGTGAGAGTGAAAGTGAGAGTGTGAGTGGGGTGAGGGTGGAGGTGGGGGTGATTGTGATGGTGATTGTGAGGGGGAGCTTGAGGATGAGGGTGATTGGGAGGGTGAGGGTGAATGAGAGTGTGTGTGGGAGTGAGTGTGCGAGAGAGAGAGCGAGAGTGGACAGCGTCAGTGAGAAGGACGATGAGAGTGGGAGTGGTTGTGGAAGTGAGTTAAAATTAGAGTCAGAGTTACAGTTGGAGTTACAGTTGCAGTTGGAGTTGGAGCGGGAGCGGGAGCAAGAGCGAGAGAGAAGGTCAAAAACCCAAGCAAACCTGCAAACCTGAAGAATAAAATCCGGCCAGGAATAGATAGGACGCATAGGATTAACTTCCCTCCGATCAAACTTACCTCTTAACTTAAATTGTTTTTTCTGCTGACAAAAATGTGAAAGTCATATTACGAAAAACAAAGTTCATACAAGTTGTTGATAACCCAATCTCGATATCTCGCCAATAACTTCAGATATGGTTGATAAATACAAATATCGTTGATTTGCTACTAATGTTTAAAGTTTGAAGTGAGCTAATGGTCTCTGTTATTATTTTGAATAACCAAGTCATTATAAATAGCCATGTCATTCTCAATTCTCCAAGTCGAACAACCTCAGATGTCTGAAGGGTAATTCCTTTAAAATTACAAGAAAAATTTATAAAACAGGCTGGATTACAATTCTTTAACTCGTGTTTCCATAGTCTTCAAACATGTCAAAATTAATATTGTGTTACGTTATTCATTGATAAACTTTGACGAATAACGCTTGAAAAGAGAGACTTGTTGACTAAACTGTCAGGCAGACAGTATGGAACATGCAAAATTCGTCTGACAGCCTTCCTGTTTTAGGGGACATATCAGTACTGATTTGTACTGTATGGCCTTTGGGCAATTGCACGATTCTGGCACTTTCATAAAGGTTACTGAGGGATTCAGTTTCGAAACAAAATTCCGTAAACTATTCTGGGACACGGGAATTGAAACTAGTTGCACTGTATATCACAAAACGAAAATGGCGAAAAAAAGGAGAAGAAATGAAGAAAAACAACGAAAAAAGAAAGAAAAAAAGGCATATTTTTTATCTAACAAGTTATTCAAATGATTTAGAATATCGTGTATGCGTTTTGTTTAATGAAGATGGGTGTAGAAGAAATTTCAGGGGAACTTCTAAATTAAAAGACAAAAAGAAACACTAACCATACATGAAGCCGTTTCTTTTGTTGCCAACAAAGCACGGTAATATAGTTTTAAGAATTAATGGATGACGTTAGGCGGAATTTAATTTTGATGTATTATAGTCCAAGGAGAAAGAAAACTAAAAGGTGATAGTAATGTTCGTAGCTATTCCTGTCTCCAAAGTAATCACCGTTAGTCTATGCTAATCTTAATATTTCTGGAAGGCTCCTTTTGTTTTAAGACTTAATTGGTGATGACGTCGGCTCCTCAGTACCATGTTAATCCACAGGGTTTTAAATTCTAATAAGTTACTGAACGAAAAAAATGTTTTTTTAAAATCATATAAACAAGAGTGGATGACATTTATTAAAATTTTATCTTGAATAATTTCTTACTTATCATAAACATGTCATCTGAGGATATAAAACTCTTTATACTTTACCATTGACTTTTGTGTTGTATCCGAAGACCTGATGGTATGGCTTGTGTATAAGTATAAGACTACAAGGTCCAGACACTGAAAATGATGACAATCAACTGTTTCACAGTGTAACTCTTCCAAATATTAATTTTGGTAGAGGATACATCTTGAATAATACAGAGGATTTAAAGGGTCTGCAGCACATCAAATTTACTGTTATGCTCATCCTTTATAACACATGTTCTGTTAAATGTCGTATATTTACTACTGTAACAGTTTGCCTATATAAAAATATGTATATATATATATATATATACATAAAGTCTGTTCAAAGTATCTCTTTCGAGATCCGGCTTTAGGAATCACAAATGATTTTCGAGTTGGATAGCATCATGTTTGATCTCTAGAGAAGGGCAAAATATGTCACCAAAAACAGAACTAGTATTGTTCGATATAGGTGACAAACGCCTACAGTGGAATTACGATCTTCCTTACCGGTTTCGAATCTCTGGACATACAATCAGCGTCCATAGCCTAGTGGTTAGGGTGTCCGCGTACAGAGCGGGAGGCCCGTGGTTCGAATCCCGGTGGAGGCTGAAAGTTTTTTCACTGTTCTTGATTTTCCAACTCATTACGATTTTCATTTATATATATTTATATATCTATATATATATTTATATATATATATATATATATATATACTTACTTTTGTTTCGATAGTATAAGCGAAAGTCATTGCAACAGATACACATTGCAAAATAAGACAGGTTCGATAAGAAATAGAATAGTTAATCGAATTGTCTTTTCTTTTTTTTCGCATCTGAAATGAAAGCGAAACAAATGATTCAGAGCATAAAGTTTGAAGTCTTTTCTCCAATATTATTATTTGCACGGGCATGACTAGAAAGTATCTGATGGTCGGACACAAACTCTATTTTTCTTTCACTTTCAGGACCAACAGATGCTTTCATTGGGTTAATAAAGATTCCTCCCTTGAACGTGTAATTTTCCAAAAGCAATCATACTATAGTGTTTTGAATTATGACGTACGTAGTTTACTTGAATGTATTACTTTACAATCGAGACAAACATACTTTTTATGATGCTTCTTACACTTCCGAGCAATAATCGTAATGTCGATTCAATATTTTTTATAATACAGTGGCAACCCAATGCACCTACGTATTCTGAATAAGGTTTTCTGAATGGATAGGGCCTACTCGATATTGCCTACCAACAAAACTCACACAAATGACATCTACCTCGAAGAGATACATAGTATGTAAGTGCGCTTATAGTCTATAGTGTAACAAGCTTTAATATGCTCTTGTATTATAACACAATCCACATTGTGTTAATATGGGAGTGCCCAATTACACTTTTTGTTTTAAAACATGAAGCGTTACATAGAGCGGCTGGTCACGTAAGCCTCTACCTAGACCGCGAAAGACGAAACAAAAAACCCTGCTGAACAGCGGGAGCACAGCCGCAGGCCTAATAGTAGTAGTTGCTACTACTATGCTACGCCTAGCTGGTCGCGCTTTCATGGGCGACTGTGGCATGAGTATGGCCATTAAAATGATTGGTAGTGCACTGATTTAGCTTTACTTTATGGGCTCTCTCCTCCAATAAAAGCCATCACGCACTTTCACCTAGCCAGAAAAAAAAAACAGTTGTTGAGACGTACGTCATTGATGGGGCAACCAACTTGATGATTGAACACAGTGAACGGTTACTGTTATATCAAATTATATCAAAGCGCTTATACACGCATACTATAATGCATATATAAACCGTAAATGTTTTTGGTTTGGGTGTTAATGTAAGTATGTATTTCAGATCCTCTTGCAAGCATCAACTCGCGAAGAAGACTTAATGGAGTGATAGTATGACATTTCAGGGGCAGACTTATAGAATCAATCCGGAAGTGTTAAAAAAGCCAAAGTAACATTGATTTCAACCCGAAAATTCCCCATCTGTGATTCTGTAATAGAAATTGCATTACTTTACTACACTTCAGTCAACCAAAGAACAATTTTTATTACTATTTTTTTTTTATTTTTCAACAAAAGGGGCATGCCACGGTTTAAATGTGAAAATGGTGCTTTTTATTAGAAATTTTACAAAACAATATATATGAAAAGGAGCATTTGTAGTTTTTCATAAACCTGTCGGAGTGTCATTTCCCATGTTTTCCTGGCTCTAACGATCCCTGTGGTATGTAGTAATGTAAGAATTAAGAATTCTCGAGACGATATAGTACTGTAACATTTTCTTACTTTAAAGTACTAAATTTCATGTAACAGACTTTATGTGAGAAAGATAACTTACTTTGCTCTTTAGAATACGACGGCGAAATAGAAATATTTGCAACTCCATACGTATAAGGACCGTCAACAAGACACGAAATATTCACATTTTCTTCATTGACAGTGAAAGCTTCATTGGAAGTGACATTTGCTTCGCTTTTCTCGCTATTTTGAAACAAATGTACGTCTTGTACATTGCCATTCATTAGCCAAGTGACATTGAACGGCTGGATAGCTCCGAGAATCACGCAAGTTAGGTTCACCGTTGATTCTTCTCTCTTATCATATTGATCCTCATCGCGTTTTATTGTAATTGTCGGTATACCTGTTAAGAAATCATTGAAGAAAAGTATTCAGTTCTCTCCTATAAGTAACCAACCGTTTAGGATATTTAAAAAACATCAAGTTAATTCAAGTTCAAATAATAACGGTTGTCCTTCAACAGTGAACTGAGCTGATAACCCACGGAGGGGAAGATGGGGATAAGTGAGTGTTCATGACCGATTAATGGCTATTTTAAACACCGTTTGCTGTTTCAGAGAGAGGTTGGGGTATACAGAACTAAGTCCCTTAAAGCTAACCATAGGAAATAATGATATTACTATAGCAATGATGATCCAATTAACTGAAACACATTTTAATGAATGATAACTCTATATACAACAAACTTACTTTGTATCTTGATTTTAAATCTTGCTACCTCTTCCGTTACATTCCAACAGATGTATTCTGTACAATTCACGTTGATTGAAAAAATAGGAAATCCGAGTGAGTAATTGACAGAATTACAGGTATTTATTTCAGTCTTAACATCTACCATAGATGTCTTCGTTTCATTTCGGTATATAGAGTTTTCCCTTTTCAGTCCACAACTCCAGGTCAACTTAGGTTTGTTCTTTGCAATTGGGCAAATCAGGCACACGTCTTGTTTTGGCTCTGTCAGTTTTATGATTGCTTCTCCAACAGTTTTGCAGACTCCATTGCAAGTTATAAGTCCTAGAACTAACAACGCTGCATTTGAAGCAGAAAACAAAACAAACAACAGTATTAGTATTAGGTAGGACACTGATGGTAATATTGACTAAATAAGTTTAACGACGAACCTACTTTGTAATGGCATAGTCATTTTACTTACAGAACAAAGACATAGCATAACATAATGATAATTGCTTCCAGTCGAACTTGTAAACGCAACTCTTTGTTCTTAACATCACGGAACATACTAAAAATTGAGGAATAACAACAAATGGATGAACGTAATACTATCTAGAATTTTTTTTTGTTACCGTAGCTTATTTCTGTTCATAAGCGGCCATCTATAGCATTATGCAGCAAATCGTTTACTTGAAATATTTACGTATTGTTTGTTCGTAGCCGAAGGAAATTAAAATATAGGTTTAATACTATATTTAAGTTAAATTAATCTTCCAATTAATCAGAGTAAATGATAAGTAGTTAATAAAGGTTATCAACGAACTTACCTTGTAATACGATAGCCATTTTAATGACACAGCAATTAATACAGCTTCGTAGAGTACTTAATCCACTCACAGATTAACACATTCTGATGAATGCTTCAATATGGACACGAAAGTGAAACCATTTGTTCTGAACATCTATTAACATATTTACAACAAAAGTCAGTTTCATCGAAATTTCTAGACGGGTACATATGCGCAGTGATGTGTGGATGTATCTCGCTAACAAATCCCTGCTAAAACGAAACTATGTAAGGGCGGACCCCATGATTTTAAACATAGTAAACTGTGAGAAGGCTACGACTCTAGTGATTGTGGGGGGGGGGGGGCTAGGATAGGACCCCAGGTGGCTAGAGGGATTGTGAATTCAGCTTCACTTTCCTATGACTGGTTCTTGTTTAGTTTTCTTTATAATTAATTTTCTTGTCAACTTTGCACCATTTTCTAGTCTTCGCCCTGTCGTTCTACTTTTAAATCCGTCACACCACAGGAGCTTTGCTCGGACCGCACTCTCGATCAGGCACTACTTCTAAAACGAGATGGCGTGACGGGCCTCTCATAATGAGAATATATATTTAGTGGTCAGATGATTATACGATAATATGTGTGTTAGAAAAAGGCGGTATGCAAGATTAACACATAAAGAATGTAAAGACTTAAGACTTCCACTATACTTCCAACCCTGCCACACCTGATATTGGAAAGCTTGTTTGAAATGTGTGTGGCTCAAAAGTATTAAAGGGTGGTTATGTGGTTGTTTGAGTGTTTTTTGGCTTTCTTATGGGAGTTCGTAGTGCCGTTTTGCTCGTCACGTTTCAATTCCTCCGGACGGGTCACGTAAAAACGTAAACAAGTAATACCATTTATGAAGTAAAAGGGACAAATAAAAGTTTCAATCTTAGAATGACCTTCAGAGGCTGAGACGAGCACATATAAAGATATGTAGGTTAGACAGACGAAATGGACAGGCACTGCAATCTGTACTATGGACAATAAAAAACTGATAGAACAATGTGAAATGAGATCACATGAAACAATAGATAAATAAGATACCGGATATGAATTATTACAGAATATAAACTGTCCATAGGTGGATAACAAAGGAAATTTGACAATGGAAATGCGGCAATGAAGTGACAGAAGTATTTAAATGGTCGGTCTTGTCATGTTAATCCTCAACAAGGATGTTGTTAATATTGTCAAAAGACATAATGAAAATAGTTTGAAAGATAATGCCCTAATTTGATCGTATTCTCATCCCACTTAGCTAGGCATGTCATCGGAATATCCTTCAGACGTTGATGTGAATTACTACTACTTTTGGAGAGGCCTTTTTTCCAGAATATTATGGGGTATGTCGTTTATTAAATACAACAATAACAACATCGAAGCTATTTTCTTCTCCTCTGCCATTTAATCAAATGACAAGTAATGATTGATTAATGAGAATAGACGTTAGAATGAATATGTGAAAGTATCGTACGCGAAATATGGAGGCGACAAACTATTTTGGAATAAAAACCCTTGTAAATGAATCATGACCTTACAATGTAAAAAGAGAACAAAAACGTGGTACAGAAACTTCAGTGAAGACTCTACTTTTCAGTTCATATCATCATGAAACTATGAATGCCACAATAGACTTGACATTTTTGAAGCTGTATAATCATATTTTAGCTGCTGGATAACAATTATTAGGATTTTTGCGTCAGAATATACATTGTATATGACTAATAACAGTTACATTAGTTCATTTCTTTCCACAGTTCCTTCAAAAAAGTCTGTCAAAGGGTAGGAACTCTTGCCAAAATCATTATTACCTTTATGGTAGTGTCGGTCATACACGAAGGAGGTAGGTTGAGTTATTAGAATTCATGTGTTATTGTTCGGGCCAAAGGGTGTATCGTGCATCCTCTTAGTAGTGGTTTAGAACAACCCAAGGCGGGTTGCTGCTAAAGTTATCTTGTTTATTTTCATTTTTCACAGCCATGGAAAATATCTCCTATTTGTCAGCGCGTTTATATTCGGGCAGTTTTGAACAACTTACAATGCATACACTCCTGATATGTGACCTGATTAATTTGTATAATGCGCATGAGCGCTACAATATTAGGAATACTAGCCCGCTCCATCATGTACATGGCTGGCTGGTGAATCATGCCAGCTGAACATACATTCTTCATAGCAATCTCAAATTCACGGGTTGGCTTCACAGGAATATAATCCAGACCTAGATTTGCAAAGAATTGTGGCGGCGAACAGTTAATTCTGCACACGTAAAGAAAAAAGATCTCCTTGAGTAGCATACTACTTCAAAACAATACGTAACATTCTCTACTTTGGTTCGGAAGTTAGCATGTTGTTCAAGTTGACCAATCCGTTTCCAGGACTCAGAACAGCGTGGTTGTCCGTTTAATCTGTGATGGTTTTAGTCATCATTTCTTCGTTTATGTTGCAGGCGCATGCTAGCTAGAGTACTGTTTATTAACATTACACGATATAGCCTAGCTTTGGTCTACGTTAAAGGACCAAACGCCAAACTGGCTTATTCGTAACCGAAATAGCTTCAAAAGGGTTGCAGTAACAAAGACCCCTCCATTGAATATCAACAACTAACTAACTCCCACCTTCACCCGCCCCACAATGACACGTGTTTGTGTATAAATACAGCCTGTTCTAGTTCTTTGGCTTCGGTTTTGAGTACAGCGTTTCTGTGGGCTGCCGTGTTAGACGAATTTAACCGTAATCGTAATTACCGACTTTGCGATCCGCGTTATAGTCATTGACAACTTAGGAATCCGCATCCCCCGCACAATTTTGATAAGGTCGTTAAGAGTCACCAACAAGGGTATATGATAAACTATTTAAAAGGATGTCACTTCGAGTTAACTGATAAAGTATTATAACCGATAAGGCTATGATAAGAATTCAATTAACGAAGGTACTTTTTGCCATGTTCAGATTATTCACTTTAATAACTGTGCTTGTACCAAGCACAGTTATTGAATAGCATTGACAACAAAAGAAATGTTCAAGTTTGAACAAAACTTCCCTGTCGAGCACTATCTTAGCATTATCTGAAGAAATTGCAGTAATCCGATAATTTAACATGTAATACTTCATATTAAAATATAATAGTATTTTGATATCAACAGACACGAGAAGTCTACATTGTGAACCAGAAATGTTTGCAGAACAGGGGAAAAGTTTTACCATGAAATGTAACATCACTGGAACCATTGAAGATATATATTGGTACCTAGACTTACGTCCGAACGTGGCCCCATTACTGTCTTTCCAGAATGAAGAACTTGGAGGAACAGCTTTCGGCAAAGGAGAATTTGAGCTTAGCAGCAGTAGTGCCTCGCTAGCGATTATAAATGCCCAGATAAAGCATGAAGGTGTCTACACCCTGGTTGTTTATTACGATGATTTTGACTATAGAAAATCTACGACAAATCTAACTGTGTACAGTAAGTTATCAAGTAAAAATACAAACATCAAGGTGTGCAAAAACTGAGAGCAACTTCAAAATTAGGTATCAGTATTTGCTGCTTTGATTCAACATCACAAATTACTCTAGGAAAGCACATGCGACGATAACATAGAGTAAAAACTGTCCATATATTAGAAGTTAAGTGTAATCATCAAAATGTAACGAGAGGCATTGTACTATGCTAGGTCATTGTTTAACTATGGTTGCAATCCATAATTCAAACAATGGATTAAATTCCCAATCTTACTCATAGAAACGTAAAACAATACCTTTGCGCAAAAGGAAACCAAATTATGCTAAATGTTATACTACGTATGGATGAAACAGGGAAATATCTACGTCAAAGGAAATCAAGTTTTCATCCAGCTTTTAGCTAAGTAATGTTAAATGAATTCAGATGACGTTGTTCCATAAACAACCACTATGATTCTTGAAACCGTGTTTGTATTCTTCTGTCGGATGTGTGTCTTTGCTGCCACGTGCGTTCCCATTAAGTTACTCCCCTCGACATATTTTTGCAAATTTGAATAAAGCTATGACCAGTATTTTCCTAATAAATATGCACATATGTTCGACAGTATAAAGTCTCTACATTTCTTCGACCTTAGAATAGTAAAAACAATCAGGTAGGAATTTAAATTTTCATTCGTTGAATCAGCCACATTTTGAAATTAAACACTAATTGACTACTTAGCACTCCTTTGGGGCTCCACAAACAGTGATTGTAGTTATGAAGAAGGCTTAATGTAACAACTGGATTGGTTTGATGAATGAAATAGAAGTGGAATGGAAAATACTTTTTTTCATAAACCGTTGTTTTCGAAGAGATCGTTAGACCCCAATACACCGTGTACCTAATATATCTCGCATGTAAAATTGCAGTTTATAATTTAACAGTTTTTCTGTTTACGAGATATTCTTACCAAATGTTCTTGAATTACATATAATCAGCCACAATTATCGTTTTAAACGCAGAATGGTTAACATTTCATATACTTAAACTAAGAGAATAAAGGACTTTGAGGAAAAAGGGAAAAGCTAAACATAAGATAACTATAATTCAATGTTTGATTTAATGAAAATTGTATTGAATTCATAAAGCTTAGTATCGGGTAGTGTTTCTCTTACTTTGTTTACGATCTCAGTTCGACCACCTGACCTGTGTCCAGTCATTACTGGTTGTGGAATGCCTTGCACGGATTGTGAACGAATAGTAAATGGCTCTGGAGAACTGCAATGTACGATAAGAGGTTCTCGACCAGGTGTTCCAATTGAATGGACGATTAAGAGCCAGTCTTTTATAAACCTGGAGAAAATAGAAAATCCACCTGAGTACAATGAAACATCACAGACGTGGATTTCTACCAGTATCATCAAGTATATTACACAAGGTTGCGGAGCGAAGGCAACATTACTGTGTAATGGTGTTCAACCTTTCGAAATTCTTGAGACGCCGTCTAGTCATGCTACTATACGAACAGGTATTCATAGCAAGAAATGCATCTGTTTAAATTATGCTTTTCTTTAATGCCATATTTCACTCAGAGAGTTTTACGTGTCTGTGACTTTATTTAAAACCATGACGGTATTTTGGGATAAATTTGTAAAGCTTAGTTCATTAAAGTCAGTTGTGATATCTTATTTTCTTTTACAGATATGTCTATTTTAAAGTGCTACACAGCGTTCATACTCTTAGAACACAGTTCAGCATGAGAAAAAGAAAGGATTACAAGCTTCAAGCCAGGTGGCAATTTAGTACGCAATCCATAAACTTACCTTGTTGAACTAGTCGCTACTTGTGCTGGTATTTGTAAACTTCTAAGTAAGGAAGTGACAAGACTATTTATATTGGTTTGCGATATATTCTCAAATTTGCTTTTATTAAGTTCGTCATTAAAGTTTGATAAAAGTTGCTCACATACTACCATAAGAATGAATCATACCTCAAAACAAGTATTTGAAAGTACTAAATTTCAAATCAGAGATACTTTTATTCAATTAAAGAGTGAAAGCTAGAACATTTTATATATCTTTTCTTTAGAGTTGTGTCCAGAGACAACGACGATCCCATCTACCAATATTCCAGAAAGACAATCGAATTGGATTTTGATTTCTCTTTGGATGCTAGTTTTTATCATCTTCATCTTCATTGTCATCGTTTTCGTTATCTTAACTTATCGTCGACGTGGAAGAATCAGAGGTGAGGAATATCGTATTGCAACACGCTAAAACCTATAGGAGTATCTAAACGATCATTATAATTAACTAATTACATCTCAATAGATAATCTGTCTCCTCCAGTTCGTCATCAATAAGATCATGTTTTATAGATCAAGGTACTTTACATTCCACACCACCCCGTAAACACACTTGAAAACAAGAACATATTATAATAATTATAGCAAAGAACGTACAAAATGTAACGAGCTAACCTTCATATCTACCTGTGACTTGAAATTTCTTTATACAACATGCAGAAAGACGCTGCAACAAGGTTAAACAAGGTTGCATTAATGTGATAAGATGTTTTCTGTAAAATGTCTGAACTTGGGACACTTTAAACCCCTGATGTATGTTTGTGTCTCTTGAAGTATGTCTTTCTTATTTATTTTGTAATGGTGTTATTGCTGAACTGTGTGTTTCATCTAGACCAAAATTATTTTGTATTGCGTTGATTTATCATAATTTATGCACTGAAGTACCTTTTTTTGTACAAATTTTAATTTTGGAGCAGCGCTTTCAGTATCGACTTTGATGTAATAACCGAATGTAGGATTAACATAATTGATGAGGATGAAGTCAAACAACTCAAGGACTTTCAACACAATCGATAATAGAAGTTAAACTTCTGGACGAATCTGTAATCATTACTCCAAAAGAATATCGTGGTGTCTTCAGTGTGTTTTGCTAGGGGTGGTGTCTGTGACGGGTGGGGGTTTTGATGGGAAAGAAAGACTAATATTAGTAAAGTTGCGATGATCCCCATTGTAGCAACATAAGATGACACCACCTATTTAAAGAAATAAAAGAAAGTAGTGGATGACGAAAAGCAATTAAAGAAAGTTAGGTACAAGTATTGGTCCTTTTGTGTCATTTTAGCTAAGCTCAATTCTTCGGTTTCTCAAGCAGAGCCAAGATATCTGTAACTGGTTGTGTGACTTAGTCTTTATAACATCTATATAACAGAGAAATGCATACACAATATTATTTTCTTATATTTCCACCCACAGTTTCCTACCCGGAAACCAGAGAACAGTATTTAGTGAGTAAACAAAGACATCATTTTTTGGGTATTGGTTTCGTTCGCTAACTTTGCTCTGCGTCAAATCAAAACATGCTGTTATGTTTGTCAACTTAGTATAAGATCATTACAAACGATATGACGCCATTATAAGAGAAACTTTGATCCAAATACAAATTGTTTGATATTTGTTGAATAATTGAATATGTACTTAAATCGTTAGTTTATTTGACTGGATTGGTATCGTGGATATGGCATGAAAAATCTACTCAATGCAAACCAAAATATTGCTAACCAAGTTATACTAAGCAACACAATTTATTCAACGACATATTATATTTCATATTCACAGCCATTATCTACAAATATTGGGAATTTTATGAGGGGTAAGTATATATTTGATGAGTAGTTGAATTATCGTTTTAAAGATATGACGTATCGTTTCAAAAATCATTTATTATTGTTTTTTTTAGATGTTATTCATTCCTTTTTTAACTTCATGGTTTGTAGACACATTCCAAAGCACTCAATCACGTTTTCTTTTTGTCTTTTCAAAATACTCAATTGCTGCAGGTAATAAAGAGACGGTTTGTTCGAAGCAGCAGATGCTTACCCAACTTCTGGTCGAAAACTATAGAAAGTTTTGCTTCATAAAGCCTCTGCCATGGGACGAGCCGATACCTACAGATGCCCTATACACGCC
Organism: Apostichopus japonicus; assembly: GCF_037975245.1. Lineage (NCBI taxonomy): Eukaryota > Metazoa > Echinodermata > Holothuroidea > Aspidochirotida > Stichopodidae > Apostichopus > Apostichopus japonicus. Next base: position 13,232,671 of record NC_092572.1, read on the forward strand.
GTGCCAGTGCACTGTTTCTCATGACTTCGTCCGTTCCAACGCAAGTAATACCAATGCTCATTCTAGTGATGATCTCTCCTCTCCTGAGTTTCGTAAGGAGAACAAACGGGTCTTAATAACTGCAGATTTAGGATATGGAAAGACAACCTTTACTCAGCACTTGGTACAAGATTGGATATCAGAACCATCCCACTCCTACGTCTTGGTCTACGTTCAACTAAAAGATGTGAAACGCAAAACGAGCGTTGCAGACGTTTTAAGAAATATGTTACCACCACAGGATGTTTTAAGAACGAGTGACATTGATTACGTTCTTCGAAACGCTGATTGTCTTGTACTTCTCGATGGACTTGATGAGCTGTCAATCTCGATCAATCTAGACGTCTCACGCTCCTCGAAAACATGTGCGTCACGTGATGGTGGTAACGAAATATGTGAAAGTTCAACGTTGACTATTGGATCTCTATTGGAGAATAACATGGACATGAAATACAAAGATTTAAAAGTGTGGGTCACTTCACGTGAAGTTGATGACATGAACTCATTGTTCAGTCTGCCTTACACAAAGGTAAAATTGAACGGGTTTAGCGAGAGAAACCTCGACGCATATATCGAAAAGACATGCAAATATATCTGCGATATTGCCGCAAAGACAGGAAGAGAAGAAGAAACCTTTTCTCTCAATTCCAATCTCCCTGAATTTCAGAAGAAAGTAACACAAAGTATCGCAGAAAATGACATATTTGAGGACTTTGCAAAGACTCCTCTCTTACTTATTATGATCGTACATATCATCGCATCTAGAATATCTAATCAGAATTCTCGATTGAGTGAAGTCGCTGTTAATAAACTAACAACAATAATACGAATGGTAATAACATGTTTAGAAGCGCGCTTTGAGCAAAAAGTAGACAACGAATTGGTCCAAAAAAATATTCAATCCTTAGAAACCGATTTAGGTCGTGCTGCATTCGAAGAACGTGGACAGTTATTGTCAAGAAATCGAGAGTATTGGAATAATCTGCTAACGAAAGAAAGAACAGAAATGGCGTTATCAATTGGTCTGTTAAAGCTAACCAAAGACGTAGGAGTCGATAACGATGGAATAAAAGAACTTGCGTTTTCTTCGCACACATGTATTGAGTTTTACCATGAATTCTTCCAAGACTTTTTCACAGCCAAGTTTATTACCGAAAAAGATAATAAGAGTCGCTTACAATATGCCATACAAGACCTAAGCGATGATAGGACCTTAACATTTTTAAAGTTCATCTTTGGTCTCCAAAAGAAAGGTCTGAAAGGAGCTTGTAAAGTGTTGGCAAACCGTGGAAATATGTGGAATAATCTGATCGACTGCATTTATGAAATGACTGATATGAAGGAAAAGGTAGAAATAATAAAGCGCATGAGCAAGAAGTGGTTGATAACGAAACCTCCATCTGTAATTGTGAAGTATTTAGGAAGGCAATCCCACTGTTTGGCGATGAAAAGCTTCTGCCAACTTTGCAGAGAACATGACGTAAGTTGTGCTGCATTTCTGTAATTTGGTTTTAATAGAATACTTTTGATGATATTAAATCATTTATTAAATGAACGGGTTTAACTGAGTACCTACGAAATAGACATTTAATCGCATGCAATATGTGTTTCTTTCAAATATTATACATATCAATGATTGAAGATCTTCTGGAATCCAAATTTATACAAAGTTCAATACACAATTTACGTTTTTATCATGATTCACAGTTTAATTTAAGTCTTCGATAGACTTATTAACGAACTTTATCATGTCATTTGATGAACTCAACCTGAATATCTCACTGTTCTAAATTCACTCTAAACCTTCATATAAAATCCAGCTAGTACATTTTTTTTTTGTCTAGATAATTTTTTTTATTTGTCTAGATCGAAATTCTTGAATATATTTAATTTGGTCATTTACGACTCTTACTCACTAACGAACAAGTATCACACAAAATTGACACAATTTCTGATTTTTGGTGATTACTTTACTATAAGTACATTATTTAACTACATTTTGAATATTAACCACGTGATTTGATTCTTATACAGGTCAATTTGAAGGAGATGATATTCAGCGAAAAAATTGCAATCTCTGTTCTGCAAGATTTAAACTTACCTAAACTGGACTATTTAGTTTTCAAGTACATGGATATAAGTATAGCAGAGTTCAGATCAATTGTAACAAGACTTGATGAATGCAAGTTTCCGAAAGAGTTGCAGTAAGTACTAACGATAATATATACTCTTTGTTTATTTCTATTAAGTGTCCTTTGTAACATAAACCTGTGACTCAGGTCCAAGAAACCTAAAAGTACAATTAAATTAGTTAGTCTACTAAATACATCAGAGAAAAACAACGAATTTGACTCGTTTTTAAATCTCGGAGAATGATTGTAAAAACTGAGATTTACTCCAGGTTGTGGGTACTTTAAGATCTTTAATGGAGAACTTTGAAATATCATATTTCTCATGTATTAAACAATTCCATTTTTTGTGACATGATATGTTACATATTTATAGTAGTGTAGCCTCAGATGGGAAACAGTTTCTTTCAAATTATCTGTGGCCTGCAACATCAACTTTGTACCCACCCTTTCCCTGTATACTAAATAAGTAACATCTCTGGTATATTTTTTAAATCAATAAGAACCATTAGCAACGAGAGCTTCTTTTACTCCTAGATTCATTAACTGTGGGCTACCTAAGGAACTCTTAGACCCGAATACCAAATGGAAATCCACTTTACAACGTAGGTATTGAGGCATTTTGAAGTCCCAAAGTTGTATTATTTCGCAATTAAACTGTTTAATTATGTAGGATGTAGTGGATGTAGTGGAGGATGTAGTATACCTTTTCCCTCCCAAATTGGTATTACTAATGCTTTACATCTGTTTAATATATTTTCTGCATCTATTTGTCACAAACCTGTCTCATACATTGTAAACGGTTTATTACGTGAAACTCCAGGAACATTACCTTCCAGATATAATTTTACAGTTGATACATTGAAAGAATGACTAAACCCTCTCACTCACTCCTTTCCCATTTTGCTACTTCAGCAACTCTGCACCCACTTCAATAATACATATATAAATATATAACTGTATCGATATATATGTGTAATTTTAATATATTTTTTTTCTCCCAGTAAGTTTTGAAAAAGGCGAACATTCCTCGAAGATTCTGACGTGTATCGTTAAGCCAACAAGACAAAAGTGGGAAACTCTTTCACCAAGCCAACAGGACAACGAAGGACTTCTGTGAAAAACCCTAACATTCCTATCATTTGCAAATGAGAGAATAAGGATATGAAGCATAGCTTTTCACAGGTGTTATGGAGTAACCACTAACGCGAATTTCTACTTCTACTGTAAGACAATATGGGTCAAGAACTGTGGAAACGCAAACGGTCCCAAAAACTCAAAACTTTGAGAAACCTCGTTTCTACGCTTTTTCAAACACTGTCAGGAAGGTTGGTAATTTTCCCGATAAGAAGATTGAGAGAGTTTACGACATTCATTTCTAGATGATATGCCAAATATAACTAATTATTATATATAATATAACAAACAAAATAATGTGACTGTAGATACTTTCACCACATAACCTACATTATTAGAAACTCGTGATTACAGAAAACTGCAACACAGTTTATAGTTCAACATATAGAAATATTGTGCATCATGAGGGAAAATATATTATTTAATATCACTAGTTTTATTCCTCTTCTCAATAACATTTATAAATTCATTTTTGCTTCGTTCATTTATGAAAATTTACCAATCATATATTTTAAGTAAAATGTACAAAGAGCATGATAATAGTTTAGGATGCATAGTAAGACGTGTGAAGTTTGTACACAAAGAAGCTAACAGTGGTGTATATTAGTTAAGTGCGGTATTATATTATTTTTTTTACAATCTTCCATTATCGCACAAAAAAAGCTGATGTAAACTTTAACAAATTTAAATCTATAGAATTAGTGATCATATTTTCTTGTATACTGTTAGATACCATATGGGACATTTACTGTAGAAACGATGTAAAGATAGTAGTTACTACCACTCAGAAATTGGAGATCTCAGGCATTTCCGAAATTAAAACGTAGTAGTAGAGGAATATAATATTTGAGTGCATAGTAAGCGGTATTAACTTTGTACAAAAGAAGAGTAACAAACACTTACAGTTACATCTGTCAATTCAGTTTAATTTGGTTTTATTCGTTTAAGCTAATGCACAAAAAAGTTCAAACGTCCTATCGTGCCTGTTTGAGGCATATTTAGATAAATAATGAGACATTCCTAGGTTGTAAGGCTGTGCTAATAAGCACTTTATAATTTGGAGCCATTACGCTTACTAAACGTTTGTTACCCCGACTGAAATTTCATCTGCATTCAAGCAGCATGCTGTTGTCGGGCTGAAACTGGAATGAAACGGAACCGTTCTATAGTCTCAAAATTTCGAATCACTTTACAATCGTAGCAACAGAATCTAGTATGAAAACTTTCTTATCATCTAGTTAGAGAGAATGAAAAAAAGAAATATTTACTCAATTGCTCTTGCTTAAATACATAAGTGGTTTACATTTTAATTACAATATATAGCCGTATCATAGGGTATACTAAATTGTTTATCGAAGTTGAAACTCTTATATCATAAAAATGTATAAAAATAATATCTGTACAAAGAACTTGTTATTAATATATGTATATTTAATGGGTCAGAGTCTTCTACAGCAATAGTACTGCATGTATTTGCAATAATGGTCACTCTACAGGTTTCTTCCCTTTCCGAAGAGGGGTCAGGCAAGGCTGGCCCTAAGTCCGTACTTTATATTTTTAGTTACTGAAATCTTGGCTTCGTGGATTATAAATGATAATTTCATTCAAGGTATCACTATTTACAACAGAGAACTTAAAATTATGCTATATGCCGATGATACTACGCTTTTCCTTGATGGTAGCAGAGAATCTACTGACCAAACTCGGCGTATCCTCATAATATTCATCAAGACAAGAAACACCCACTCCATAACGAGCTGAAATCACTTCTTCAACAGACTAATTATAATTTGAGAAAGATATTATCGATATTTACATTAACTTTCTTATGCCAAGAATTTGAATTATCAGAGTATCTGGTCAAAGAACAATGTAATCAATATTAAAATTCTTTTGTGAGTTAGATTGTCAGTGTATGGTGCGAAATTTTCTTTAGCCCTCCAAAGGAAGTTTTGAATACCAATGATCTGGAACCACTCATTCCTTTGCATAACAACGTACTTTAATGTCTCATCATTCGTTTGATAAAAATATAAAGTACGTAAGTTATCTTTTGACAACGAAGGTAAGCCTCTAACGTGCGATCGCTTTAAAACTAAATTCCATATAGATTCTTTGTCATTTACTAAGTACTATTTACTGGGGCTAAATCTGTTGTATCCCGAAGGAGTGGAGGTCAGGTTGCGAAAGAAACGACACTTCCAATGTTAATATTGATTGGCATAACAATGTAATAATGGACACATCATTTTTCTCAATTGCTGTACAAATACCACTTACGTAATATCTCCGATTTCCCAACTGCCTTAACGAAATTGAATGTAGGTTTTAGGGAGCTTACATACACGGGTTGGTGTCGCATCTTCAGCATGCTGCGGTTCACTGTGTCCGAAGCTAAGCTTCAGTCTTTCCAATTTGAGTTCTTACATAGATCACTGCAATCAATAAACTCCTTACTTTGATGGGTAAAGTAGATACTAGTGTGTGCATATCTTGTAACGTTAAAGTTGAGAGTTTAGAACATCTCTTTTGGGAGTGTCGCTTTTTCTTTTCTTTGGATTTTTTTTTGGGATTTTCTTTGGATGGGTACAGGTGCTATAAACTCATATAATTTTCTTATTTTACACATGAAATAATTACATTTATAATAGCAGACTTAATACTAGCGGCACCAGATGTAATTGAGTTTTTCTATAAGTTCAAGTTTGCAATTTGTATCAACGATTTAATACTTCGATAGTGTCTATACTCTATGCCAATGTCTTTTCCAGTAATGCTCAAAGGAATTGTTATCCATACGCCTACATTATATGTTTGTCTTCTGCTTCGGTTATTATTATATATATTTCTTTGTCAGAACGGTGCACTCTTAAAAAGTTGGGTAAAAATAGTGACCAACTTTTAACCAAAACTGGGTACATATGTAACCGCTCAAAAAATGGGCAAAGTTTGCCCAACAGCAGTTGGGTAATGCATTTACCACGTAGTTGGGTAAATTATTTTACCCATTATTGGTTAATCCATAAAGTTAGTTGGTCAATTTTTTGCCCAAGATTGGTTAATGAATGAAATTGTATTGGATTGTTTTTACTCAATGTTGGTTGATTGTTACAATTAGTTGGGTAATTTGATACCCAATATTGGTTAATGAATCTAATTATATTTGAGTAATTTTACCCAATGTTGGTTGATTGATACAGTTAAATTGGGCAATTTGTTACCCAATATTGGTCGATGAATGAATGAAATGAAATGTACACTAGGGTTTAAAAATATTAACACATAAAATAGTATTAAATTCTCATTTTATTGATGAAAACAGCTTCAAAAAACTTCACTAGAACTAACAACACATAAAATGGTTTCACAGAATTTAGCAACATGGTATTGTTGGTTGCAGTAATCTATTAACTTACTTTATATCATATTGTTTCAATATGTTCATCATGAAAATGTATCAATGTATGCTTTGCAAATTTGCTTTAGGACTTGGAACATGAATATTGACATACAAGTTGATCATTAAACTACAATCTATTCTCTTCATGGATAAAATTAACCTTAACATACACAACATTGTTTGGTTCTTGTCCACTGACCAATTTGTAACAAGTGTTGTTTACAGCTGAGCCTTTTTTGCAGTTATAGGTAATTGTTTTCACTAGACACTCCATTACGTGCTAAGAAATTTGAGCACAGAAGCAAGAAGTTCAACAGGAAATGGCAAGTCCTCATAATTATATCATAATAATTATATAGATATAACTAGTAGTGGAAAACAAATATGGCTCAATGTTTAAAAGGAGGACTATTTATGATATATCAATGGCTAAATTCCAACATTTATAAGCAGTCTTGTGCAGCTACACATATTCTTCATTTTTAAACATATTACCTATACAATGCAAACTGACTTGAATGGAACACACATGGTATCACACATACAAACCTCTCATATGTCTTTAATGTCTCAATTGTGGAATTTGAGCACAATTTGTAAGTATAATGATATGAAATTTACAGACATAAAAGGAAAGGTTAATGATGGTGCAGGTTTACCTAATTCTTCAAGCCAATGCACGTAGTAAGCATATCAAAGATTGTATAATTCACAGGCACCTAGGAATTTTCACACATATCAAATATGAATCCCTAACCAGTTCTCTTTATAAAACTTATTTTAATGTTAAACATTGCATACTGCATGAAAAACCATGACAATCACAAAACTGTTTGAAATCTAGCCCTAGTAGTTAAAGTGTAAATTTTTGATTGCCTGCTTCCCTTTTCTCAAGAATAGTCAGATCTGTACATTTGTCTTAAAAAAGACCCTCAACTCTGTCATAAGTAGGATCAAACAACATCAATGTGTACATGTTATCGGAAAAAAATGATAAGATGAATTTTATAAGCAAACGTATACAAACATTTCAAGTCATATTTAAGTAAAGTTTCACATAAAGACACATACAGTCAGTGCATGTTTATGAAAAATGATAACATGCAAAGAAGTAAAAGAATTTTAAGTTACAAAAACCAACTTATTTATTGAACCAATGAAATGAGTAAAAGCAGCAAGGTTCGGATCCAAGAAGTAAGTCATAACTTTTTGTTTGAAGAAAAACTGTAACAAACAGATTAAACTATCCAGTACACTGAAAAGTCATTGCTTGGAAGAAATAAATACCATAAGATCTCTGATGCTGCTTGAAATGTTTGCGTCCAAGAATTCGTATATGAAGGTTTGAAGAAACTTCCATGTCAGCTTGCAATGTCGCTGGAATTCACAATCGAAAATATACACAGCCTTATGCATTGAAGACTCGCCCCAAACCGTGTGCAACCATCTGAAATAGTTAACTTTCTGTTGCTTGCAAGTGACGTTTTGTTCGTGTCGCTACATAATGCAGGCAGTACAGTAATAAAACGTGATACGTTTTTATCTTTAGCTGGACCTGAGATGTCCATCGCTGTATCGATTATACACTGCTGTGGGTAATGACCGCAGCTGTATGTACTGACTGTATACTAGTGTCTAATTACCGACGGTAGCAAGCTTTGTGTGTATTTTCTGGGATCGATGGTGGTGCCTAACACTTCTGTTACACCTCATTCGAAACTAGGTCAGATTACCGGCATTAGACGTTTCTCTTTGCGCGAGTCTGCACACCCTTTAAAGCAAACACCTATTTCTGTCAGTAGGGATGGTTGTGGCAGAGCATGTCTCTCGAGAATAACATAGGCCTGGGATGGTGTTAGGTGGGTGCCTCTGCACTTCAAGGGCTGTGGCGTCATGTCCACATCGATAGTCCTTTGCGTATTCTTCTATGTCAACATCCTCCTACAGGTATGAAAGAAAAGATACCATTTATTTTTGATTGTGACTGTAATTTATTCCTATCTGTGACAGGGACATTTCAAATCAAAGAAAATGCAATGCAGAATATGACCGTGACACCTTCGTGCTGAGTAGTGCTAGCCTTATTTAGACAGGACAAGAAAGAATGTAACTGCTAAGCACACACAGCTAACATCATCTCTGACCAGATTCCAGAAAAGACAAATTATGTGAACATGGAATTTCCGTCACATGAAGCATGAGATATTTTCTCTCATAATAGCCGTAAATTCACATTCATAAAATAAGTGACCTTGCAACTTTAAACAGATTCAGAATAAACTTTTGGTCATGATGCCATTTTAGTATTAATTTCATGTAGCAACTTTGAACATTCATACATTACAGTAATCTCACTAGTTTTTCCTCAACCAAATACTTAGACTCTGCAGTGAAGGTCAAGCGAGACATCAACATGCCTAACAGTTTTGGTATTACACGGCTGGGATTGGAAATTGAGCCCCCGCCTCCTGGCTGGCTCTGACCACTCGGTTTTTCCCCATTATGTAGCTTATATACAGTAGGTGAGCGTGGGACATGATAAATTTTTGGTGGGGGTGGGAGGGAAAGGTTTCCCAGCATTTCACGACAACCAAGTTCCCTGATGAATTTTCAATATTCCCTGATGATTAGTTCAACCTATTTCTAGTGTGATATGTCTTCGCACTGTTTGAACAGCCAATATATGAGACTGACTGCTCTCTTGGGCCAATCAAATTCCCTAGCTTTTCCCTGATTTTTGAAGCATTTTTCTCAAATTCCCTAACTTTCCCTGACTGGAAAAAGGGAAACTAATTTTCAAGGTTCTGCTCCCATTTTCCAGGATGGCTGGCAACCCTGGCTAACCAATCTGCCCTCACAGACCCCCCCACACCCAGGAAAATAATTCTCAATGACCCCAGGGTTGAGAAACTATGATTTAATTGTTGTCTGTTTATTCCCCTCTCAAAAAATGATGATGTGTACAGTTTTTAGACCATCTAACTGGAGAAGTTTCTTAAAAGTTGGTCATGAAAGTGAAAGAAGTTTCTTAAAAGTTGCTCATGAAAGTGAAACACAAATAACATAAAGTTTATTACTAGTTGACTACATGATCTCTGTCAAATTATATATACCTAATTTGCAATGGGAATCAGATCATGAAGCAATTCCAAATTAAGATCACAAAATCCATTAATTCATGCATGATTCCAACAAATTTTACCTTTTTGAATAAACTACTTACTGGCTGAACAGTGATGAAGCTTTTCATGGATTGCTGTGCCGAGCTATGGCCCCCTTTTACCCTTCACACCTTATAGTATTATTGGTAGCATGAAGAATGCAAGGTTCTTCTTTTGATCTGTGAATTAGAGCATATCACATTACCAGTGTTTGTAGGTAGGTACTTAAGTTTTATGGGTCATTTTTCTCATCAAAGGTTTAATAATGCCATCCACAGCTTTTCATCCAGTTTTGGAGTGCTAAAATAAGTTTCCCTATTACTTATCGCCTTTTCCCTGTTCCAGTTGGTGTGTTTTACATAAGAACATGTAACATTTCTCAAAAGAGCATTGCATGTACATAAATTGGAGCACAGTACCTGTAATGGGAATGAGGCCAAATTTAAATATAAAACCTAGGATTTTGTAATTCCTTGGCACATAAAATGGGTTATTTACTCTCTTTTTTTAGGTAAGAACATTCATCACTATAAAATGTCTGATATATGTTTCTCCACATCATCAACAAAATTGCCTATCAATACTTTTGTGTCACAAATAATGGTCTGTACAAGTGATGATGGTATATTTGAGGCTTTCAATCTCTCAATGAAAATTGCAGCAGGGTCATTACTTTGGTCAATTTCAAGATCTCTATCTTCTATGTCACCGCATGAATATGCATCATCACCACTCTCAGTTTCTTCCAATTGTTCAAGTTCATTTTGAACATTGTTTTCATTTACTGTTAGTTCAAATGGCAAACTATGTTTTGTGAGCAGATGCCTTTTGTAACCATAGCATGTTCCAAATTTTAATTTACAGTTTTCCTGACTACAAATAATATTTGACCTATGTTGAGCATCAATGCCATGGGCATGTTTCAAGTGAAAAAAAGAAGTCCTAATGTTGCCATCTACAACCCTGAGACACTTGAAAATGTATATCCCATTTAGTTTCTTTAAAGTACCTTCTGTCACCAACCCTTCAAAACTGTCATCATGGTGCCAGTCTTTGGTATGAGCTCCTGTATAGTACCTTCATCCAACAAGGACAACACAGCATTGTCTCATTCTCTGAAATAACAACAACAAAAAACTAGCATTTAAAGAAAATAGCATAAAGTTTCAAAATCAAAACAGTGCCAAAAAGCAATAAGGGAGGGGAGAATTCATTAAAAAAAATTGTTGCACCTTCGTCAAGTAGTGATTTTAATGTTTTTCAGTGTAAGCAGATAGAGTCTTAATCTACATGGTTGTATGTGGTTATTGTGAAGAAAGTTACAAATGTTTTTGATACCCAAATGACACAGTTTGGGCCAAAATGTTTTTTCAAAGAACTACATTACCTTCCATAACACCCTTCTAAATGGGAATGGTTTTTTTCATTTCCTGACAATGAGACATGATTACCACGGGTCAGATATTTGGCTGTGAGCCAGCAAAGTGATGAAATATATAAAATATATCAATGCAAAATTACCAAACAATTTTTTTATTATGCCACACAACTTGGTTAACCAAACCAAAAGGTCATCGAAAGTTCATTATGGTTTTAATATTTTGGATAAATGCATACACCTAGCCTTAGCATAGGCCCCTTTAAGTTTTATCACTCAATTCATTTATACCTGAAAAAGAAAATGATAGAATGAGGAGACATATTTTTACATGTCAAAATCTTGTCTTTCTTATCACATAGTCTCGGGCCTACAGATACGCTTACTGTACCATTTTGTGAACATTTTGCAGACGTAGGATTTACACTTAAATCATAAATTTATGAATATTGTGAGCCCTAATGAAAATCAAAATTTGTAATACTAAGGCGAGGTATAAATAAGTAGTTTCTTGTCCTGCCTGTATCCTTTTGCCCACTGGGTCAATTTCCTTCCCTTTTTTATTTTTCAAATTTGAACAACCAATTTACCCAAATTTTTACCACAGAAATTTCCCTTCTGGTCGCACTCTCTGTAGGTTAATTGCCTGCACCCTCACTTTTTTCTGAACAGTTAGGACGAGAAACTATTTAATTTATACAAATGTGATCAATATGGCCCAGGCAATACTAGCATTTATTTAAGTTATATTTGTAATATATGACACAACTATATTTGTAATAGTAAGTAATATATGACACTCAAACTAAGTTTTCCAAAACAATTTTCTGCAAGCTAGTAGCCTATGAAGTGGACTAAGTAAGACCTATCCTTAGTGACATCTTAATAGTTTTCTTAACATTGTTCAGAAAACTGACAAATGTGAGACTAGGACTGGTCAAGTTTCATCAACATTACTTATCCCACGCCAAACACAAGCATAACGTTTTACCTCCGTAGCCTAACGTACACGCAAAGCGCGCTCCATCTTGTGCAGCAGAGTTAGGCCCAGCCTACGCACGGGCTAGTCTGGGCTACGAACACAATATATACTGTTGACCTAACGTTTGGAAATTGCCAAGTCTGTAGACAGACACAGCCTAACGTTAGGCTAGGCCAAGTAATACAAGCCAATCCGTTTGGGGGGTATAAATACATTATACTATACCTTCAAATGATTCCTTCAAGTCTTCTACCCCTCAACTTCGTTAAAGTGTCAACACATCACCATCATCAACCGGCGACGAGAAAGACATAATTCAAAATATACTCATGAATATACTCTAGAACATTCTATTGCAATTCGATCGTATGTACCGTATCTAATAAAAGTGTGCTGTTATCACGTCGCAGCGCGCAACATGCCTTCGCTAGTACTCCAGTGTAGTTAGTATACGGATGTACGTAAGCAATGATCACATTGCAGTGCGAATTGTACGACAATATTTTGGCGGGAACATTGCCCAGACGTTGGGCAAATGGACTCGTATATACACAGGATAAACGTTGGATAAATGTTTCCAACACCATTTTACCCATAATGGTTAAAGAATTAACCAACATTTTCTTAAAACATCTCTACCCAACAAATTTTTGCCCAACGTTTTAAGAGTGTGGGAGGTGCAGGTGAACCATGGAAATATGCGAATCATTGTATCTGCTACTTAATAATCACTGTAAATTACATGCAATCTGAATAAACGGAGTGAAAGAAAACCTAATCTGTTGTACATATAACCATTTTTTTTTATGAGCAATCATTCTTTAAATTTGCATACGGAGTGTAATGTTAAACGTTTCAGTTAGCCATTACGGCCACATGTATTGTCACATAAATTTCTTTTCTAATTTTCTTTTAAAGATTGATATTAATGTTATCCATATATGTCTATCTCATTAGATTTTTTAGCAAAATGACGACAGAAAAATTAAAGGGAATACTACAATGGTGCAGTCGATAGATCTTGTTAAGCTCAGAAACTATGTGATGATTCTATTTTTGAATATAGCAACTATTGATCAGTTTGGTTTTCTATTTGTATCGTGTAAATACTTTCTTCGTATTCAACCATGTCGGTGCAATTATAATCATTAGTGTTTATGATATCCATGGGTGCATATTCATCAGACGTAAACGAGTCATAACTTTGAGTATGCGAATTTTCACCGTCACTCGCAACATTTGTTGGTCCAATAGGAATAGGAGACTCGTAATCTAAATTAATAGAAATTTCTTGAGGACGCCTCGGCAAGGTCCTTGTAGAAAATCTGTTGTAGGCCCGCTGGATTCTCGAATTTGGAGTCTGTTCTCTACAAAATCGACCACACAGCAGCATACATACACCGAAGATGATGAAAGCTACGATAAAGGATAACAAATCCTTCAACATGTCTATGAGGTCGTCTAAGTTATTTACCGGTAGCTCTTCTGAAAAACCAATACAGAAGTGGAGGAACAAAATGAAATATATAATTAATATATACATTAGACTTATCCTAGTAAAAGTTTTGTTATTCCTTTCAGGAATTAACATTTGATGAGACCTATCAATGATCAACCTGTATTTTAAGCAGACGTGTTAAGAAATTCCATTCCATTGTTGATATGAATCGTGTCAACTTGACAAGCATTTATCCGCAGTACTGATAGTCAGCAAGGGAGCTATATTAACCAATCATTTGCGAGTATTTCCCTGGCATAAAGTCTTGTGATGATACTAAGCTATAATGTTGTACTATACTTCCCACGCTCTTGACACTTGGTGATATAACATTTACTGCAATGTGCATCATGCAAACAGTAAATAAAGTTTGCTTTCATTGTTTATACTTTTCGTTTATGGATTTTATTGTTTTATCTACTTAGTTCCGTTGTTACTTCATTTTATTTAGTTTTAAATTTTCGTTTATTTGTAAAGAACTTAGAGCTTACTTTAAGAATAGGTGCTAGTTAAAAATAATTTAATAATCAATAATATTAGACGATCCATGCTTATATTTTGTAATGATTACACATTGTATTACATCACATACAATACTTGTATATGATTGGATAATATAGCTCCATTCTAGCTAAAAAAGTGTATCCCCAAATATTAATTGTTTCAATGATCCTAAACTTCAAATTTAGTCTTCACCAACATATTGTATTATTAACCAAAGGAAGATGTTAGTGATTCAACTCTGTGCGCATATATTATAAAAACTCACATTATATAAAAAATATAGAAGCAAATAACAAATGTTCATGAATATTTTAGGAAAGCTGGCTTCATGTCTCTAAAAGTATAATTAATTATAATGTGAAAATTACTTCAATATTTTTTATTATTCTTACCTTTTAGATGAATTGTAGGTTAAAACATGAACGTAACCATTTTGTGGTTTTTAGATAAGTTTCCTTACCTGCCATTTCGATGTACGAAACTTTCACCGAAACGCTATGCGTATGAAACATAGTATCGTTTACCATGCAGGTAATATCCTCTGTGCTTGCGGATATAGTAATATGAACATTAGAAGTGAAATTTTTCAATTCAGAATGCAGTCCACTTTCTATATTCTCATTTTGGTACACCTCGCCATTCACAAACCAGATGAGAGAGAAGGGGGTCAAAATGCTTTGTACTCGACACTTCATCTCTTCTTGCGTCTCTCCTGTAGCTTCAAAACCATGAGATATCTTTGCTCCGTTGCGTATTATTGTTAATTTTGGTCTTTCTGTTTCAAAGAGGATATATGTTTTCAAGTTAAATTTATAACGTGAAAAGAAGACAATAATTATAATATTGCTTAGAATGTTGCTTTGAAATTGCAATTTAAAGCTTCTTTAGATATGATCTTCTGCTGACGACATGAGACAGCATAACTGACACAAAAGCTCAAGACAATTGTCAAGGTATTGTGACTAATAACAGAACGTTCACCACCTAATTAGGTGCTCTCATACCACAAACAAAGTGTCTGTGATACAAAAATACTAAACGTCGTTAAAATTGTTTACAAATATTAAATATAGTATGTATTAATAGTTTGACCAATATCATAATCATGTAAAATATAAAGTATGGTGCAATATCACAATACATATAAGTTTCCATTCGTTGTCTTAACCACAATATGATTATAATTTATCAAAACATTCCCATTTTTCTTACATGGGAATTTGTGATTTCGTTTGTGTCTGCACAAGAAGTAATATATCGTCAATGCCTCTTTTTTGGAAATGTTTAATTTAAAAGATTAAAAATAACTTCCTAACATTAGTCATGGTTATTAGGTGTGATATCTCTACATAATAAATTAATTGAAATTTTGTAAGTGTGAGCTAAAAATGGATCTGCAACATCCGGCTTCTGTTTACATGTTGATCCTCTGAGCTCAGTTGTACCCCAAAATTATAATTGTTTTACATAAGAGCTATATGAAGTGTGTCATGAAACTGCTTTCTCAAGGTAACCTTAACCAGTACCCTCAACCAGTACCATAAAAGCAAGTATCAACAATTAAAATTCAGGAAATATAATACCCAAATCGTTTCATGAAGCTAGTATATTTCCTGATTGTAAATATTACATACATATAAACAAAATATGTCGATCGTACCTACTAATCGTAGACAGAAGGCAGCAATTGCCTGATCTCTTTCCCAGCATGTGTAAAAACCCTCCGCGGTACCCACATGAGAGGCTGAGAGTTCAAGCGAATATTTCGTGTCGCTGCATTCGGGATCGTTGATATTTAGGGAAAGAGAATGATGAGTGGACCTTTGGATGTCATCTCTATATAAAAGTGTATTGTCTGTTCCATAGTTCCATTTCAAACCAGATGCGTTTTTAAAAGTAGGACAAACAAGACAATATGACTTGTAAGGAACGATGAACTTTGTTACAACTTTCGTCACGTTGTACACTGAACTAGATAGTTCACATCCGTCGATGCTACTGACCACAGAGACTGATGTAAAAGCACCAAAGGAAAGAAAAAAGAAGGATATAACAACTATAATAATAATAATAATAAAGGTTCTAATAATAACAATACTAACAATTATAATAATGAAAAGGGCTATTTGGAAATTAGAATTCAAACACTATAGAGTACCAATCGACAGCAGGGTATCGGTATTTGTGGACAGTTCACCGATAAACTTAGACAGAAATATCCCCCAAGAAATAAGAAATGATTTAAACGTTCTTATGAAAACGTAATGAAATAATACTAGTCAATAACTTGATGTAAACCTCACCTGCAGAATTCAAACACTAGAGTACCAATGTTTTCGTTAGCCACTGAATAGCATATAGCAATCGACAGCAGGGTATCGATATTTGTGGACAGTTCACCGATAAACTTAGACAGAAATATCCCCCAAGAAATAATTAAAGATTTAAACATTCTTATGGAAACATAATGAAATGATAATAATCAATAACTTGATGTAAACCTCACCTGCAGTTATTATTAATGCACACGTAATTCCTGTTGGAACTGTAGGATATGGAGGTTCCATCTGTGTTACACGATTACCAGTGATGTATGATAATTAACTTGATATTACAAAACACAGTACATAGCAAATCACCGACTACGTAACATGGAATGAAGAACGAATAAACATTTAATGACATGTAAATTAAAAGTAACTCCTTGAACTAAGGTATAATAACATGCAGCGAGAAAAAGAAGGGTATCGATATTTATGGGCATTTCACATACGAAACGAGAACCGACACCAAACAATTACGTTATGTAAACTCACAGGCAGTTAGTATGAAAGCACGTATCATTCCTGTTGGAACTGATGGGTATGGAGGCTCCATCTATCTACTTCGATTTACTTTGATGTAATGATAATTACATCGATATTGCACAACACGATACACAGGATATTTCATCGACTGCAATACATCGAAAGAAGAACAGCCAAACAGCTGATGAAATATAAATTATAAAAATCATTCACGGAACTAGATTCCAGTCATCTCTTGTGAACTCGAATATCATTACGAGTGTGATCTATTGTACAGAAAAAGGACCCTAGGTTAATAGTCAATAAATAATTTTAGAGCCATAAACAGTCTTTTCTGTGACAAAAAGTCGGTGCTACAGTTCATATGCAGTCATTACAATATATACATTTGCATCGCTTCCCCATGACACGGGTAACTATCGTTGTATCAATCTCATGGGCAGATCCTAGATTTCAAAAAGAGAGGTTAGTAGCCAAGAGATCGTTCAGGCTGAATCCTGGTGACCCAAAATGACGTTTGACCTCTTCTTAATACAATAGGCTTCTTGTACTCAATGTTGTGTCATACACACGAAACATGAGATTGGTCCAAGCTTCCTTTCTTGAAATATCATGTTTACAAGCAAGGCGTCACACACACGCATACACACACGAACAGGTGTGCTCTACATTCAGACCGAGGGCCCAATTGTTTTTTCCATTATTGAAATCCACGTACCTTAACCTTAGCATTACCCCTTAACAACATAATTCTTTCGAGGACGTGGTGATTCTTTAGAAATCACGTCCGAAGACCTGGAATTCTTTTGTTCAAGTCCTCGGTCAGAATACAAAACAAGTGCGCACCCACGCACAATCATCCGACTGCATGATTTCATTGGCTAGGATTATCACAAAACCAAAAAGGGAGGGAAAGAGCCATGTGGTCGTAGCAAGACCGACTCCCGTGTACGCAATGTCGGGGTCCCACAGTCGAAAAGGTGCTTTCGGAGGCTTAAACAGGCTTTAAACCCTGGTAAATAATCATGTCTGCACGCAAGGTCCTGCTTATAATACTCATAGCTTTTTTTTATATTAGGTTGTCAATAGGAGTTATAGGAGGTGGGTTCACCCAAATGCCCTGATTCTGATCCCCTGATCCGGGCTTGATTCACTTGATGATCCATTCAAAACAAGCGTTCACTAAAACTTATGGTTTGCTGAGTAATGTCAAAATAAGGCCAACATGGTTACATTTCCTACAAATGATAATTTGTGTGGTTCGATACAAAACGTCGTTCTGATACTATTGATGAAAACTTTCCAAACGCAGTGTTAATGTATAAAGACATAACTTGAGACTGAACTCTTTGATTTATTCTTTATCATATGGCACAAAGTCTTTCAAATTGAAAATGGGATCAACTTCAACTTTTGAAGGTTATTTTCACTGTGATGAGAGAGTTGCGATTGGTTTAAGTGAATTAATTCAATGGTCATTTGTTCCTCTTTTATGGCTACAGTTGACCTTTGCGCGTACTTTGGAATAAAGTTTGCAGGTTAATATTGAACTTTGACGTGATTGCCTAGTCTTGTGTCACTCACCTCAGCGAAACTTGGGACTAACAAGCAAAATGTTATTACCTTAAGTTTTGAAAAGCTCGGCACTTTTCAGTATCGACTCATTGTTTTGGCTGCATGTAAAACTACATGAATGAATAAAATCGTGCTTTGAAAACTCTAATGGAAAAGTAGTCACGTAACTGCGTTTGATAGGTCATTGGGGCTCTCCTCGTGGAGAGTACAATGAAACTAAAAGATACACGAAAATGTATCTACAATACAATGGATCTATACCTAGTTTTTTCTTCTGTCAAGTACTGCTGCTGCTAATTTATCGAACCAGGTAATGTGGCTATTGCTATGACCTTACTCACTCTAGTTGCAGCGAACGGATACAAAGGGACTTGTTTACGTTTTTGTATCTGTGTTTGATATAATTTTTATACCGATAATGTCATAATGATTGTAATGATTGACATTTGAAAGAAACGTCTGTTTTCTCATAGGGCCTTTTCATAAGCTTGTGTTTGCAATATGCGTACAGTTGATATGAATTCAAATATATTGCGCAAATAACATAATCACAGGTCACTTATTGTTAGACAATGTTTTTTAATATATGTTTGGAAGTTAAATTTCCGTTATAGCGCTAATATATCATTGTGAAAATTTATGTAGCCGTATTAACTGACTGCAATTACTAATTGTATTTTTCGACAGTTTTAATGTAGAAAAGCTGACAAAATATGCATAAATTAAACTTATATGAAAATAAAAATGCTTTCTCAACACGTGTGGGTTAAATAAATATAATTTACGTCACCATTAAGTAGATTGGCCTGAGAATTTGCAGTCGTAACGTACTTCGTTAATTAAAAAATAAATGCTGAACTTATTCGAAGTGTGATATTTACATATAATGAGTGTGTAGCAAGTGGTATGACAGATATATGTTGTAACGTCACTTCCCTGTCTGGTGGGGAAATATTTAAAGCTGGTATTGGCGAATGAGATTCTTAAAAAATATGATGGCAATGGAGAAGCTATTCAAGTGCCCGTGGTACAGTGGTGCCGTTTATTCAGACCTCCTTTTACATACAAGGTTCAAAAAGTAATGTGCTAACAATGAAGTGCTCTTACAGCTATCCTTGCATTAGGTAGAACGTTACTGTCAACGCAATTCCTTAAAGCGTCTAAACGCAACGCACAATGCGACGCCAAACGCAACGCAGATTGCAGCATCCCAATAGGAAGTCAGATTCAAGGCTACAGAGATTACTCGATGGTGTCAACAACACCGTCTACCGATGTAAATACACTAAGAAGTGACCGATGAACTAAATGATCGTAATGTTGATCATTTTATGTAGGTTTCCTTTATGAGAGCAGAACTATAGGACTAATGCACTATTGCTGCTTTTTACAATATCCATTCACAGCAGAGCCTTGATCCTTACGTACGTACATACAGCTTCACCCTGTTCAAAACGCAACTAATTATCGTAAATAACGTGAATGTTAACAATCAGTTGATCATCAGTTCATTCATACTAGGTAAAGATTCCTTAATCCTATTTGGTCCATTCAGGTCAGCTGACCGTGGTTAATCCTGTGAGTAACGCACGGTAAAATTACGGGGCATCACTTTAATAAATCTTTGGTTATAATAAATCTTTGTAACCAAAAATGTTTTGTTTTATGATTTTTCCCCCACACAAATGGTAGTGTATGAATGAACGGGGTTAATCAACGCCTTAACCCCTTATTAACCCCTTATTAATCCTAAATAATCAATAACAGGGCGTAATCTCCCACAGTGCAATAGAGCAGTTAGCAAACAACTCATACGACTCACAAATGTAGTAAATTATATTCTGAGCACTTACAATATTTTACGAACAGTTAGACACGATACTATAAAAATACCAACTTCATAGGAATGATATCATACGTACCGTACGTAAACTTGAATGAGATGTTGTCAAAGAGTGCCATCCTGCACGTTACAATCAGCCCCTTTTATTCTGGCCTGAACAATGGCATAAGTTTACGTGCGCGAAAATGTATTACTTCTAAGAACACCGCCTCGGAGTTGCGGTCACCAGTGTTCGGGTGACTGGAAAGCTTAACTCTTCGAAAAAAGGCAAGGTGCACGATTGCTTACGTCATATATATATATATATATATATATATATATATATATATATATATATATATATATATATATATATATATATATATATATATTGTCTGATGATCGCTAAAACGCGTGAAACTCCGAGTTACAACTACTAGTGTTCCACTAGTCTCAACTAGTATCAACATTTATTCCGCTATGTCCACTGGACATAGAGCACTCTGCGCCAAGATAGACGCCAACCAACCAACTCTCTCTCTCTCTCTATATATATATATGTATATATATATTATATCGTTATTGCTTGATCCTTTCCTTGAACACTTTTCACATCAACATAGCTTCGCCCACATGTGGAAATTGTTACCGACGAGAATTGTACCGCTTAATATATGATTTTGTGTTTGTTTTAGGGAAACATGTTCTTGCAAAGTTAATAGACGGATACATAGTTGAAAAAATGTTATTTATTACAAATATTTTAATTTCGAACAATGTATAGCTTGTATTAAGAAATTAATCAAAACTATCGATACAGTACATACTTAAATATGACACAAAGCATAGGAAAAACCTTATATCACCATCTATATATATATACTTAAACTATTGAAGTTTTCATATTAAACAATGTATAATTTGGTAACATTTGTTATTTCTGATTATTTCTTGCGTGAGGTGCGAAAGTTATGGTATGTGGCCCAACTGTCTACTCTACGCTGTTTCTCTCATTTGACAAGTTCTCCTTTCGGTCAGATAGCTTGGTGTAAGTGCATGTCCATATTAGTTCCGGTGTCACTAACAGATGGTTCAACGTTTGTTCCAGTACGGTTAATGATGGAAATTGTCCTATATGGTGAAGAATTGGCAGACCTTTCAGTTGGAATTGACGTTTCATGAGGTCTAGATAAAGTATCATAAACTGTACAAGGAAGCTTCCTACCCATTGTCCTACGGGGATTTCTCTTTGAAAGTCTGCAGTAAGTCCGGTGAAGAGTATAGGCCCTCGCATCACTTTCACAACATCGTCGGGCAGTTATGATGCAAAAGAGGCAAAATAAAGTAGCTATCGCTACCAGAAGAACATCTTTTACTACCTCGAAAAGGGACACGTTTTTTTCTCTTGGTAAAAGAAAAATACAAAAGTGTTATTGATTTCTTTTTCCTCGATCAAAAGTTTTGATGGTATCGCCGAATTTTCAACATTTATCCTCACACCGTCGACTTGTTCCTCAATTTTTTTTCTCTCGTTATATTGCTTATATTTTGACTATTTTATCTAATAATTCAACTGACTTATGATAATACTGTCATTATAACTGTAAGTGCCGAATTTGTAAGAACTTTGATTTTCGGCTTTAATTTATTTTCACAAAAAAATTGTTAAAAAGTAAAACTTCGGAGGAACAAGTAAACACTTTTGAATGACCATGAATGGAATGGGCAAAAAAGAAAAGAAAAAAACTGCATATGCTTTGACCCTCTTTATGATGCTACAATGTGTTCAACTGAATGATCTAGCAATAACATGGAGTGAATGAATTTCCTAGTTTAAATTATATCATTGTCCTTATTTCAGCAACTTGATATGGTGAAAGATCAACTATTACCTCTGTCTACCGTATTCCTCGTTCCGTTACATCCTGAATAACTTTTAAATATCGCCGGTAATGCTTTAAAACTTAAGCAAACTGCAAGTTGCTTAACTCGTGACCCACTGCAAGTTGCTTAACTCGATGTTTAATTACACAATTAGTTGTTATTTAGGTCAAACCGCAGATATTTGGCTAGATGTGCGAAACATTGTTAGCAATCAAAGTATTACAAATAAAACTTCAGATCTCAGTATGTTTATTAATATCAATCTTCTTTCATATATTCCTCAGCAGGATGTTCCGTTTACACATACTTAATTAATTTAACCTAATAACCATTCCTGAGTCAAATTAAGATTTTACCAAGCTTCATACCTTCATATTGGGTTACGTAAATTGTGACAGGAGACGTCTGTTCGGATAAAGCTTCACTGCGTACCATGCACGTAATGTTGACTGTTTCCGTAGACAATTCCACGAAGACTGTAGAAGTGACATTAACCAAGTCAAACCCGGTGCTTGCTTTATTTAAAGTGTTTTCGCTCTGTACCTCGATTCCATTTACCTGCCAAATTATTTGCAAAGGGGAATATGCATGTTTCACGTGACACTGCATTTCCCCTCTCCAGGGTACCCTTTTGGTTAAGTGTGAATGAATGTCTCTCCCATTTTGAGTAATACGTATCTGTGGGATGACTGTAATAAGAAATAAAATGTCAGTCAAATATATGATCTGATGATACATACATTTTACATTGTTTTAAGAAGTTAACGAAGTTACTGTATGTCTAAGTTCACTATTGTAAACTTAGATATAACCAAACGTTATAACACAATGCTGAATATATGTCGTAGCTTGCATTACCTAATTGTTATTATATACTTTTAATTTAATTCAACCAATACATAAACATTTTTATGGTTGTAACTATTATTGTTTCATTGGGAACCTTTCAATTGTCATTATTCTAGCTGGTGCGAATGAAGTTATAATGTTCATTGACGCAAAAACCGTACACGTTAAGATCAGATTCGTCAAGTACTAAACGTAGCTTTATGTTAATGGCTCCCAGTGGCCAGATGACAAAGAAAGTGTCCGATCATTTGTGTCAAACAATTTATTTAGGAAGTTATATATTACATGTTCTACCTTTGGCAATTATGCAAAAGGCTTTAACCGTTACGTTGCCTTCCCAACAGGTGTAATATCCGTCAGAGTAATTAGTTGAAACATTTGACACTTGCAGTGAATAATTATTGTTGTGGCAATGAACGGCATCAACCTCAAACGACATCCGTCTGTCGTCATAAAGTGGTATGCCATCTCGAAACAGAATGTCTTTCCTCTTTTCGATTGTCTTAGTCCATGTTACACTGGACTCGTTCTTGGATCTCGGACAAACCAGACACGCCGAGCCACGCTCTTCAGTGAAAGTTATGACGTAATCAGATCCCGTACTTGGTTTGCATGTTGTGGAACTGGTTACTATTTGAATCAGAGGAAAGGAAGGATGAATGAATACACAATTGATATCATTCATGAGCAGATGCGCAACCACGAATGGTTTTTGTTTGCGGTGAGAGGGAGGGGTGGGGGGGGGATGGGGAGGAGGAAACAAATCCCATAAAAAATCTGGCGAACTCAGCCTCCCCCACACATACCAAAGGAGGCAGAATATTAAAAGAAAAAAAACCAAAACACCTTGTTATGCAGTACTAAAATATATGTAGTCGAACACTTTGCAGCATTTTTTCAAAAGTTGTACAAAGAAGCACCATTTCTAGGTTAATCCAAACCTTGCTTTGCAGAAACACATTGAGAACACGTATATCAATAAAGATAATCTATTGCCGGTTGAACGAGATATTAATATAAAGGTCTATCTAGCTGAGGTCAGCAGCTTGAATTGTATTTGGTGACATACTATGGATTGAAGTGTAATGTGTTTCAATTTCGGTTCATTGTTGAAATTTGAACACAAAACATTTTTACTTCAAAGCCTTTATGTTTCTAGTGGGTAATCTACAGATATGTGAGTGGTTAAATTGAAGCAGATGAGATATTGTGACACAAACGATATTCTATGTGTGCCTTACGATACTGGCAGATTCCTAGGCATCGATTTACTAGGCAACTATTGATAATGTGAACAATGTTCTACTTTCTACACAATACGCTGTTTATGAAATATATGCATTTCTGCTTTTTGCGAAAGGTTGTGTAGTTCTATATCATTATTCAAATTCACAGCATAACTATATATAACATTTGCTTTTAAAATACAAACAGCTATTCAATATACAATATCAACATATGTATGGTGTCTACATTAACACTTCAGATAAGGTAACATTCACCCTATCTGTTTCTGTGTGTACGGTGTTTCATCACTAACGCTTGTATTGGAAACTACGTATCTATCCAGGCCCAAATCGCGAGGGGTGAATGAGGGCACCGAAATAAAAGTACAACAGTGCATATAGACCTACTTAATAGCTAAATTATGCAAAAAACTTTTTCTCGAGAAGCCACCCCCCCCCAACACACACACACTTTAAATCTGATTCACTAAGGGCCACGACCCAACAATGTTGTTTATAGAACTCGATCTACTACTGCAATTCACATGAGCTTGTAAAGGAACAGCTTCAAGTCAATGCTCTTAAAACAGGTTCCAAATGGAAGTTGCTGTTACAATGGTTATATTGAACGAAAACCACCACAGAAATTAACATTATAGTTTTCACGATAATAGTTTTGTAGAAGGGGGGGGGGGGGGAATTGTTGATATTTAAGTTTTCATTTGACAAGCTGAAATTTGATTTTCTGAGCATAATCCTTAAATATGATAATACAGTATTCACAAAAAATCCACGACATTGAAAAAACATTTATGTTCTTAAATTAATTAGTTTCTAGTAACACGCTCCATTGTTAAATTTATCATGCTAAAGTGACATATGTAAACAAGAATGTTATGTTTGAGAAACAGAAGAATGCTTAGAAACGCTAATGGTAACTTGGCAATTCTTGTATTTATGATTATGAATGAATAAATAAATAAATAGCAGTAGACTTAGCAAGAGGCGAATATTATGTTTGAATGATTGTAACGTTCCTTTTATTAAAGTAAAGCAACAAACCCAATGTAGTATCTTGTTCAAAACCTCCATTTTGATGTATGATAACAAATTTCTCTGACGAAATGAATTGCTTTTGCATCTTATAACAGTATTGCTAACACTTTTGTCCTAATGAGCGAGAGTAAATTTTATTATCCGTTTATTATATCTGTTTCCCATAAAACATAATGGTTTTGGAGAGCTGCATCGTTTTCATGCATCCTGACTTCATATTATAAGCACTTTTTTGTTAACGATTAACGGTTAACGACAATTTTGTTACATTTATTATATTTAGGAGTAAACTTATTTTTTTCACGGGTCATCTGTATTTTGAGTGGTAGCCTAAACTGTCTGCGATGGTTCAAACTGAATCGAGGATAAGTTGCAACATGGAAGAATGACAATGCCGTTTTAGACTCCTATGGTCATTTTGATCAAATTTGTCTATATATCTAAACAACACCAAATTGGACAACGGTTTTTAAAAACTTGATGATATAGTTTCCAATGTGACCACTCGCTTTGTATTGATTTTCCTCATACGCCACTGTACAATGACACAATGTGTGAACACATCATACAAACGATTGTACCTATATATGGTTTTCCATCATGTTTAGTTACAGATGTAGCCTCTCATTGGCTTGAACATTATTTGAACAATTATATTATGCGTTATGTATTGTTCTGCGCATTATATTAAAAATCCACAAGATGGCGACCTCAACAAATTCGGATATTGTGAGACATTTTTTATTGGACACTTTTCTCTTGTATATACATGTTTGATTTTATATCAAATTGGTATGGTATATTTTTAGAATAGGTCAGGATCGATGGTCAGACACTGGTTTTCTTTTTGGTTTGCTCTTTCGTTGCATGTTCCTTGTCTGGTCAGCGGTCATTTTCTTCTTTTGCTGTGTGTTTGACTTGTATTCTTTTTGTATTTTTTGACTTTTATATTTGTAAAACGCCCTGAGACTTCTGTTACGGGCGCTTAATAAGAACTGTTTATTATTATTATTTTAAGACGCTTTAAATATTTTCTATGGTAGAGGCATTCCTAATAACATCTGAGGTTTAACTTTTGGTGGCTATAGGAAAACGCACTGTTACATCTGAGTGAGGGAGTCGGAATATGTAAGATGAGTAAGTTAGAAATATAGTAGGGAGCAAAACCATTGATAGCTTTGTAGGTGAGGGTGAGAAGTTTGTACTTTATTCTTTCCGAAACAGGAAGCCAGTGAAGTTGACGGAGAATAGATTTAATATGGGATATGTTATATGTGAGGGTAAATAATCTGACGATGTTTTGATTGCGCTGAAGCTTAGAGATTTGGTAAGCAGGAATAACAAATAAAAGGCTGTTACGACAGTCAAGTCTGGATGATTCAAAAACATAAGTTCTCAGTCGACTTGTAATCAATATCCTTGCGAATTTGGCTATTTTAACTGATAGGGAGTGCAGCATAGCGGCAGATGTTATTAACATGAGACAACAATGTGAGTTTAATCATCAAATATAACGCCCAGATCTTTAACAGAGGGAACTGGAGATACAAGAATCGTTAATCTTAACGGAAGTTACAAGGGTGATATAACAAAACCGTGACGAAACATGCATCAATTCGGTTTTGTCGTCGCTGAGAATTAGTTTGTTGTTTACACACCAAGTTTTCATTTCGTTTATATACATGATTCAAGTATCAATAGTCTGATCCTTTTGATCAGTATTCATTGAACACACAAAGTTGTGTATCGTCTTCATAAATCATCCCTAGCATACCGTAAGATGTGACACTGATAATTGCGTGACTCCATATTCAAGATAGCGCCGTGATTAATGTTTAATCTCAATGGTAACAGTCTGCGAGTGGTTTGTGAATAAGATTGTATCCATCTAAGAATAATGCCTTCAAACCATGACTCGGTGTGCAGCCTATCAAACAGAGTTTGGTAGTCGATAGTGTCAAAGGCTGCGCAAAGGTCGAGGAGGACGAGAAGAGATTCTTTGTGGTAGTCAGTGTCGGGGAGAAGTCATTATAAATGCTCAACAGGGCAGTTTAAATTGAACCATTCTTTCGGTAGGCAGATTGAAAGGAGTTATGAAGTGACTTGCAATTTCAAGACAAATAGTCTTGAAATTGCAGAGAAGCAGCTTTTTCAATTACTTTTCCAACGAATTTTAAATTAGAGATTGCACGATAGTTTTGAAAAACGTCAGTGTCTATAAACGAATTTTTTTTATGATAGGAGTAACCATGGTGGATTTTAAGGATGATTGGAAGGTACCAGAGCTTAGTGACGAACTAATAATCTTCGACGAAACTGGCAGAAGCTCGTCAAGACATTCCTCGAGGATCCAAGTTGGCAAGGGATCAGTTGAGCCCGACGTGGTTTGCATCTGTAGGATTATATACGTACTTCTTCATTATCACAGAGATGAAAACATTTGTCATGTGAGTGTGAACACGTGATGGCTACAAGGGGATTTGGGTCCGTAGGTAGTATCGGAAGAGTCACATGATCAAGCTCAGAACGAAGCAACTGAATCATGTTCTCAAAATTGTTGGCAAAGTCATCTGCTAACTTTTCCTGGCAGTCGTGGCTAGGCAACGGAGAGTTAACCATAGCAACGCACATTGAGTCCACGAGCTTAAACAGTTGACCTCCATCAAAGGTTGCAATTTGAGAAGAGTTATAGTCACATTTAGCCGCTGTAAGAAGTATGCGATACTCGAAAGATCTAGCTTCAAGAATTTATCAATTCAGGCCAATACCAATTCAATCAATCTACAGTTTCTAAATGTGAACCGTATGTTTACAATACTATACATTACAATTCAAGATCAATAGTTCATTCGAGAGTTGCTTAGGAGTTAAGCACATATTTGATACCCAATCTTGCATAGGAAATAACAAATGTAAATTGAGGTTACAATGATGAAGACTTTGATTATCAACCGTAACTGGACAATGAAACCATTTGTGAACACATCATACAAACGATTGTAGCTTTATATAGTTCTCCATCTTGCTTAGCTATAAATGAAACATATTTTTGACATGAGAATTGTTTTACAATTTTGCCATGCCTTATGTATTGATCTGATCATTAGATTAAAAAAATACAGAATGGAGAAGTTTACATGTTCGGATAATACCAATTCAGACGCTCTACAGTTTTCTTAAGGTGAAACCTATGCTTAAAATACAATAACATTACTACATCTCAGGATTAATAGTCCGTTCGAGCTTTGCTTTTGGATTTAAGCACATATTTGATACCCAATGCTGTCATTGCAAAAGAAAATAACAAAATACTTAGAATACTTCGATGGCAAAGGTCCTATCTATGGAGCTGGTCAGTTGGTATACTTTTTAAATCCATATTCGTATTCTCTTTCTGCAAAGTCACGTACGATTATAGCAGAACGGTGAAGCTCTTTGGTAGTACATTCAATTTGAGACAGGATGCTTTACTCATTGACAAAATTGTGCATAATGTATTTAAATATATACGTTTCAAACATATCTTAAAAGAAACACACTGAAACAAACAATATCATCAATATTAAACAAAAGAGTAATCTCAGCATCACAACACCATCAAAATGAAGCCCAAATGTGTATATCTTAGGGTGGACATATTGTTCAGATAGTTACGTCTAATGATCCTCCAATAATTTGAAAATCGTTAAAGTCCACCAAGTATGAAATGAATTTTAAACGCACTTGACGTTTATTAACTATTCACTTTATTTTTCATTTTTTTTTAAATCAACTTCCAGACAAAAACTTCTCCTAATTTGAAGCATCTCTAGGACTGCCATTTTGTGCTCCCTTATCTACCATTTCGTAGATATCGATGTAGGTAGGATCCTCTCTGCTAGACGACGCGCCGGTTGCACTCGTGTCTGGAGATAAACATACAGCTCTTGTGGCTTCTAGGGCGTTGTTAGATGGGATAGCAGGAGGTCTAGAAAGAGTATTATAACATCTGGACACATCTACCTCACATCTATTATATCTACGTCTGGTCCTCTCTAATATCCTGCTGGAAAGTCTAGACCAACCTCTTTCAACTGCCGATGATACCGCTGCCGATGGCTCTGTCGTTTTCTTGCAAATTCGTTTACCAACTGCGATGCCAACACAGAATATCCCAAGTGCTATCACCGCAGCAAACAAATTTCTGAGAAACTCTATAAAGTGAGTTAACACTGGTCTGTTCTCGGTAGCTAATGGAAAGGTTACATGCAAAAGATAACAGAAAGACCATGAACAATAATTGTAGTTTGAAGAGATCAAATAATGTTTTTGTTATTTAGTTAACCAGACAATATACAGTGTTCACTTTAAGGATAACGGCCACATTGGCATAGGAAAGTCTCGTATTTTATCAAATGAGATATTGTTACCAAGTATGATCGTAACAAATATAACAACCATTTTGTAATGGTACAAGAATATCTATGTCCTTACGATAAAATATCACCTGAATAAGGATCTGAATGTTGTTTGTCTCTTTGCTTTTTGTCCATATTTGCTATGTTGAATGGAAACAGTGTTGTCACGGAAAGCAATACCATCATTATGTCATATTAATGGGATAAATACTTTATATTTAATAACTAGAGAAAATCATAAGAAGAATAACACACATGTGGCTCTATGATGTGCCATTTAGACTTGATCAAACCTTAAGCCTTGTAACATTAAATCTGTGATATCTCCCAAATGGTAAAAGAGTACGTGAAAATGGTTGCGGGGAAATGAATAGTTAAACCTACCTTCAACGACGTTAATGGTGACAGATGCACTTTGGTCTGCTAATATAGCGCTTTCTACCATGCACGTGATACTGAGTGTGCTTGAAGAGAGTGTCTGATCAAAGGTAGACGTCACATTAATCAGCACAATTCTTCCGTTGTTTCTAATGGATTCGGACTGGACTATATTTCCATTAACTTGCCAAATTATGACACAGGGAGTGTAAACATTGTAAGCATAGCACAGTAGATGTTGCTGTAATGCTACCGAACTCTTATGATATCGAGAAATTATTTTTCCATTCTGCTTGATGTCTAATTGTGGAACGACTGTTGAAAAGGAAAGTCAAAGGAAAGTCATGCAAGATACGTTATGTATAAATTATCTGAATTAAATCGTTTAGGTAATCATTTCGAAATGTTCGTGATTTTATATATGTCATTATTTGCCTATGCTTTTGCTTCACTTCTATCGTAAAGTAAGGCAAAAAAAGAAAGAAAAAAAAAGAAGTATTCAAAATGTTCTGAAAGTTATTTTTAACTTTATACCTTGTAACAAAACACAGAAGGTAGTAACAACCGACCCATTATACCAACAAGTGTATTGGCCACTGCTGTCATTTGCCGGCATATTGGACAATTTTAGTGAGTAATTCTGGATATGACAATGGGCATCGTTCACATTAATAGAGTGTTCTCTTTCATTGAACCTCCGTATGTCGTCTCTAAACAGGATCGTTTCGTTTTCATCTGTTCTTGTCCACAGTAAGCTCTTTTCCTCTTTAGATATGGGACAAACCAAGCATGACGATTTATTTTCGTTAACAAAAGCTATGACGTAGTTGGAACGTGGGTTTGTATGGTCACAGCTGGACACACTCTCTGAAACAGTAATTCACATAAGCATACGTTAAACACATATTACTGGATACAAGTAGTGGTGCAACTATCGGTCACTGAGTGTTTTCCCGAACATGTGAACGTTAATAGCTAGTGAGACAAGAACCATGTTATGTAATTTTCAGTTTAAGCGTTTTTAGTTTGATATGACATATCACAAACGTGTGTACATTAAGCATTATTTGTTATGGAGAAGGAATTCTCATTATTTACAATACTTATTACACATTCCGAACTGATTTATACTGTTGTATGAATTCGTCTTACTTTCATGGGTTTTCGTATTAAGTTAACTTTTTAAAATTCATTTTCATAAACCGAAGAAGAGGGTACCAGCAAGGAGGGAAGAGGACTTGTTCATATATCAGAGATGTTCATGTTAATTTTTTTAAAAGAACTTTCGAAACACTTCCACAAACTAATCTTTTAACCGAAACATTTCTCGTTAATAACATATCTATATATGTTCTCCCTTAAACCACACCGTAACGTGAACAACACCTGATAGTAACATACCATTAGAATCCATGACCAAGATGAATGATACGATTTCATTTCCATATTGATTTTCACTGAATGAAGCTGTTGGCACGCAAATTATTACGAATATGGAAAGAAAACTGATAATATCTCACAATATTAATAATGATCAGGGTTGAACGTACCTTTCGTAAAGACAAACCAAACCAACAAACGAAGCAGGGTGTGAAAAACGTCCATTTTCCCCGTCTTTCTCTCCTTCATGATACAAATCTTTTGAACTAATGAGGTGAATTTGGTAAGTTAAATTAATCGAAATTTCACATTAAAAAAAAAAATTAAAAAGCCCAGTTTTAGCTTATATGGTATATGAAAGTAAAACACATCCTCATAAAAAATTAATGATTGTTATATCTGGAATATGTCTTTGAATTGGATGTTTTAACGATAGTTTCGTCTTTTTGAATAATAGTAGCTCTTGAGTGTCACTCTAAATTTGGTACCGATTAAGCACTTTCACTTTCCGAAGTTTCGAAGTAAACTGAAGAGTAAATATATAGATTACCTTCAACTCTTTGAGCTAATTAAATAATTCGCGGATATTTTAATAGCATTCTTCGAAAGGATGACAAAGCTTTGTCTCATTAATCACGACTCTACATTTTCCCACAAAGACGGTGACATATCTAAATATGGCTCTGAAAACAATAAATTTAAATTTATCTTATTATTTTAAGTGGTAGCACCGCAAGGTTTTCCATGGCCCAATTGAATGTAACGTTTTATTCCTAACAGTGTATTATTCGCTACCTTTTTTTAAATACGTGATTCCGACCGAACCTGAGCTGCCCGTATCCCATAGCCATCACATAAACGTCAACTTATAGAAGAAAAAAATAATGTTTCATATCCGGTTTGTAAAATGGAAAACGAAGGAAGTAGCTGTACATGCAAATGCCCGAGACTGGAAAGATATTTATTTTCTTCCAGAATGAGTACAAAGTATAGATCAAACTGACACTATGTAAGAAAGGCATAGAACATAATTTACCCACAAAAAGAAGCAACAAAATACAGAGTGTTATAAACATGTGACAATTTGATCTAGGACATTGGTGGCTTGTTTGTAAACTCATATCGTGGCATTGAGGTTAATACTTTGTTTTAGAATCTGAAAATCGATAGAAAGCGTTATGAAATAACTATTATAGTAGCAATTTACAATAACCTGATTTGACAAGATGGACAATTTCCGCTTTTTAAACCATCCACTCCTTCCTCTTGTATCTAAAAATGTTGGAAGCAAACTATTTTCTTTTCTTTTTGGACTCTTACATGAATATTGTATGTAACAGTAAGCTCATAAAGCTTAACTTTCATACAACAGGCTGGATTAAACTAATATTAATCTTCATTTTCACATTTTCCATATAATTTCCTTTCATGTAGCCGTATATATTCACAGTAGAAGTATTCCATTACTTAAATCGGATATTAACAGATCGAACTGCATTTGATTCAACAAGTGACATGTATCCACATTTATTTGATACCACCTGCTCTATTTCATTACTCACAAAAATTATGGCTTTCGCTGGTTAAAATGCCGTGATACTCCGTTCTTTGTTTCAACATGTTTTTCAGCACCTGCGTGGTTACGATACCAGTTCCGCTACACACATTACTTCGGCTACGTGTGTAGGGGATAAACAGATGGCTTAACGACATTTTAACAATAATCCAATGACAGGATTGAGTATACATCTACATTTGCACCCGATACACACAGAGAACACAGTTACTACTGTAAATCTTAACGTTTTGTAACCGCAGTAAGAACTGGATTGGGCTATACATCGGTGGCATGTGCTTTTAGGATTACAGTAAGAACTGAGGATATGTGAAGTTTCAACAAATCAAGTTTTTGGGATTTGTTGGGATTACACATATCCTCGGTTCTTACTGTAATCCTTATAGTACATGCTACCGATTTATCAGATTTGTCAGCACGATCCAGTATTTACTGTAGTACAAAACTTTAAGATTTACAGTAGTTACTGTAATCTCTGCGTGAATCGGCTGAAATTTGAAAAGTCAATCAGTGGATCTCAACAATATATAGGACATGTGATATCTAAATATCGTACGATGTGAACCCTTTGAAATGAACTTTCGATTTACGACATGTTCAAAAGTGTTAGCGAGAGCTTTCTTTTTGAAACTAGAGCAGTCACGATCAGAACAATAGAACAATTAAGATTGATTTGATGTTACATTTCGAAGCTGCTTTCGAGTGGGAGATATGCCAGTCATGCGAATGGTAATGGCAAATACGTGGTTCCTCTTTCGTATTTAAAGAGATACGTCGTTTTTTTGAATTCCGTTTCTCACCAAAATAATGTACCTGAAAGGCTGAAACCATTCGTGAAGTGTTGTCAGCAGTTGTAAAAAAGTATTTTTGCTATGTTTTTGTTGATATGGAAAATGGCGACTAAATGTTCATATAGGTTCATCTAGAGAAGGCTAGTACAATTTAGGAACGGATATTTTAATTGTAAAGCATTCCAAGGACACAATAACAACAATAAAAATGTGTTAGGACAACATCATCAACATCCTTTCTGGAATAGCAAAGATTTTGTCATGCATTTCAAAAAGCTTTCAAAAAGCCTTAGTTCATTACGTTGTGTCCTTGGGCTATATGCTTTATCTCAATTGCCTCTCTTTACCCAGTAGTTAAATGGGTACCTGTGAGGTTATACTATTATTGGGCGCAGTAATAACTGCAGCCGACTGGACGGTTTGTCTCTAGTACATGTTATCATTGACCAGGGGTAAAATCACCTATGTTATAAGCGCTTTAAAACATATCGCTGGTTTAAAGCGCTATATAAATCGCACATGATCATCGTTATATTTATAGCAAGTAACATACTATTGAAACGGGGTTTCCCATTAAACAAGGTGAAACATTGGTTTCTTCACTTTCATTGTCACATGTTGTGACATTGGCATATGCCTTTAATAAAAGCAGATCTGTGAACAACGGACAATTAATTTTAAATTAAGTTTCGCATTAATTTTGAAAGGTTTATATTTCAAAGAGAAAGTTAATTAAAAAACAATGATTCAGAGTTTAATTCAACCAAAAAAAAATAGAAAATAATAATCAACTCCATGTTTTCGTAAGATTCGTACCTACATGATAAAAAACAGAACGCATTGTCAAATGTAATGATGCAATTCTGTTCCCCTTAAGAAACAGTGATGGTTATGGTAGTCATGTTTTTTGTTCATTGGCTGTTTTCCTTCAGGCACACCATCTTAAACGCGAATTAGATTGTTAACACACACACACACACACACATATATATATATATATATATATATATATATATATATATATATATATATATATATATATATATATTTATATATTACAAATTGATAATTGGATATGATTGACATATTCTTATGGCTCACACTATGACTCACACTACCTTAATGCGACATAGGTATCTCTGCTTTCATTTTCAATCTAATCAGCATTTACTTAGCCGGCAAATCTAATATATTTATGTTACATTATATGTATATGTATATAAATATATATATATATATATATATGTATGTATGTATATATATATATATATATGTGTGTGTATACATATAAATATATTTGTATACACACACATATATATATATATATATATATATATATAGATATATATATAGATATAGATACACATAATATACCTTCTCCATATGTTCTGCAATCCTTCTCATGGCTTTCTCTAAACATAAAATGCTTATAAAATGGTATGTTAAATGATCAACTAGTAACAATCAACTAGTAACAATCATCTAACCCTCTTTTTTTTCCAGCTAATTTTTATCGACATATCGAACGACTATACAGTGTAACAATAATTGTGCTTAACATTTCTATGATCAATGATGTACCAGTGTAATAGGGTCTAATATATACAATTCTCGTTTTTCATTTTTAAAGGTTTGGCCGTTGCTGAGATACAACATTGGCTGAGAGAGATGCTTGTGCCATGAATCAATTTCTTAACTAGTTTAGGTCGTTCTAACAAAAAGTAGTCACATTCGCCTACAAATAATTGTACCATATAAACCTCAATAAATTACACATGCCAAAAGTAAACTTATTGCAAGGTAGAATCGCGATAATGCCGAGATTTTCAATTTCAACGCATATTTATATAAATGCCGTATTTATTTATTGGATAACATCAGTACTCTTCAGTGAACTTAAAGGTTTGTCCAAAGGAACACATACTTCGACAGATGGCATAGGAACATATTCTCAACAGCTTGATGCAATGTTCATTCAATTATTACTTTAACAATTTGAGAAATGAAATCATTTGAAGTTGACACGTTCTGTACCCAAAGTGAACTTGAAACAAACAGGTGTGATGTCATAGAAGGACAATGATAGAGTTTCGGTATATTTTTCTTTTACATAGACGGAATTCATCTGAATAATTGTGAACATCCTATAGGAATTGGTGTATTAGTAACGTTACATAACCTTGGGTAAAACTGGAACTTTATTGAAGGGTCAGAACAATGAAGTAAAAACTACAGAAAGAAAGAAAAAAAAACTTTGCAGCCAGAGAGAAACTACGACAGTCTCTTTAACCCTATGTTTTTTTCAGCAAATTTTAGCAGGATGCCTAGAATTTATTCCTCTTTCATAATTTTTTCTATGGAACATGATTTTAATAAGCTAGTATTGTGCTGACTAGAGGATAAAGATAATTTGACAATAGTTCGTAAATCAATAGACTAGTTTGATTCCATTTGCACGTGATTGTTGCACCAAACAGGTGGCAAATGTTATTTGTAAAAAAGGAATATCCCGCTTGAATTGATAAGTGAAAGATGTTCTCAATATCTCAAAAGACCTCCCTCTGATTCAAAGCCTTGCCCCTATTCATCCCTCCAAGACAAAGTAAGGCAGTTGTTCATTCTCGAACACATTATCCTTTTGCTTTTCCTGAAATTCAAATAAAAATGATAATTATGGATGCAGGTATTTTTTAATAAAACAAAGGGAACATGTCCTGACAAATATGTGTGATTTATCCCAGAGCAATATTAATGTTTCTGATTCGTATCTTCTGTGCTATTCTGTCAGTAAAATTATATTTCAGTATAATAAGTAACAGTTACAGAAATGACAGAAAACAATCGAAGCTTACAGCATACCTTTTCGAGATTGTTAAAAATATCATTTATTTGATTTTGTATCTCCTTAAACGTTGGCCTGTGTCCTTGCCGAACATCCCAGCAGGAAACCATCATGTTATACCTGCAACAGAAAAGTAAATAAATGTAAAATTCACTTCAATATATGTATATAAAATATACACATTACGTCGTGCAGTAACCTGCGAACAATTCAATAGCTTATACCACTTTTAAAATGCCGACCATGAAGGGTACGCTACTTTAACATAATTGAGGAAGATATATCACATTGTTAGTTTAAAAAAAAAACTTATATCAATACCGTGTTCTCAAACTTTTTTGTCCCGTTAAAACCTTGAATACATCCTGAATTAGATCACAGTAGGTGGTCTGTGTTGTCATTCCCGCAAATACTTGAAAAGCTTGATTTTTTGGTCATAATATTCTTGAGTTTTCTTGAGTTTATCCTTGTAACATGATGCACTTTGGCTGAAGTGCACATTCTTTGTAGAAATTTCAATTTTCCTCTGTGAACAAGTCAGTTAACAATTAACAAAGTAGAACAAAACCGTGGTAAAAAAAAGGAAATTGTCGTACCTCAAGCAATCTATTACGAGCATAAAGATTTCGGTATGTTAAGATATTTTTGGATGTCGAATCTAGGGCATCCTAGTTCATATCAAAAGTGGTGAACAATACTCCAAACAAAACATGAATAACTAATCATCATCTACCATACACCCTATTTTCTGTATTTACATACAATCTAAAATGCTTCCTTACATAGCAGCTGGGCAAAACGATGGCTGAGGCAGATTCAATCCTTCCGCCATGCGTTGCTCGACTTCGGAATTGCTCAGCGTTACAAGTGGCAATGCACCTGGTGAATAAGATCAGATAATTCAATGGTTCATTCACACTTGTTAAACATTTTACAATATTACTGGACCATTGTCAGCCGACCATACATTAATCTGCGGAGAATACATAATTCAATATCATGGATAGTTAATACATGTTGCCCCGCTAACAAAGCCGGATGAAATCGGCCTACGGTTTTTGCCTTCATCTTTCGTGCATTTTAATGAGAAAAACGCACTATAGATCGTTGCTGGACCCCTACTCATTACATAATTCCAAGACCTTTATACAAATTGCTACTTTAATCGATTACGAAAGTTGAGGTTTAACCGGTAAACTTAATTACTACGCCCGGAAGAAATAACTTAGTTTATGATTATTGCATTAGTTTCGTTAGGGAAGTTTGAAGTGTGGCTTTTGTCTTTCTCTATCGTTAGTATATACCATCGCAGGCAGTATAATTTATCAAACCATAACATACCAAAAGAATAGAGTTCCCAGAAAAGTACCGCAAGTCCCCAAACATCACTTGCTTCGGTGTACTGATTGTTAAAAACGGCTTCTGGGGACATCCATGCAATTGGTGGATGTTCCTGCAAAGGTACGTCAGCATGGGAAATCAGATATTTGTATATTTGTATATTTGTATATTTATTTGTTTCATCACAATTTACAGTGTGACGGGAAGTCTCCTATAAAGGCTGTAAGGCTTAACAAAGTAGGAGACTCACCAAAAAGAAAAAAAAGAGAGAAAAACTTAAGAATAGAAAAAGATACATACAAATAAATATGAAAAAATATATATATAAATATATATATATATATATATATATATATATAAATATGTATCTATTATGTATCTATTTCAATTATATTTAATTTCAGTTGTATTTATATATATTTAATAAAATATTAAAATATATAATATGTATATATATATTTATATATATATGTATATATATATATATTATATATTTATTAAAATATAAAAATATATAAAATGTATTATATATATATTATATATATATATTTATATAAATGTATATTTCATTTGTTATAGATATATATATATTAATATATATATATAGATATAGATATATATAAACCTTCTCCATATGTTCTGCAATCCTTCTCATGGCTTTCTCCGTTTGGCAAATGTCATAGATTTTACACTCTCCGTGTTGTGTAAGAAGTACTTTGTTTAATCGCAGCGCTGGATGACTGAACTGCACGGAAATAAAAATAAAATCAATTCTAGTAACGTGATATAAATTCGACGCAGCAAGTACGCTTGACTGACCTTAAAACCCATTGTTTATGTTCTTTTATTAAAAAGTATAACTTCAGTGTATCATACTTTCATTTCTCTGTTATATATTATGCTTTGCATACACTATTCATTCATCTGGATTATGCAGTAAGTATTTTGGTAAATGGCTTTCGTTATAGTACCATTCATTTATAGAAAAAACATTATGCTACTGCTATACTTTTGGAACATTGTTAATTTAACTTGTGCAGGAAATGTTTTATTTCTCTTCTTTCATTCTTTCATTATCTGACGCACATACCATTCATATCGGAGAAAAGAAGATGGTGGAAATATTAAAACTAAGTAATGTGATGATGATGATGTTCATGGTGATAGTGATGGTGATGATGGGGTGATGATGATGCATGACAATGATGATGATGATGATGACAATGATAATGATGATGATAATGATGATGATGATGGTGATGAATATCATCATCAACATCATGATCATAATAATGATGATAACACGGGGAGGGATAAGTCCTACCTTATGTTTGGAAATATAACGGATGCCTTTAGTTACACTTGACGAAAAATACAATAGGTCTCTCAACTGGTTGTTCATGTTGTGTTTGAGGGTCTTGTTCATGTTAACCACTTTTGATATGGCCCGTGATGCCCTTGATTCCTGATAGTTCGACATCATAAAATCTCTCAACGTACCGAAATTCATATGCTCGTAAAAGATTGTTTGAGGTACTACAATTTCAAAAGTAAAGAAACAACAAACAAATAAAAACAAATATCATGGCATTTAAGTGAAAAATACTTTATAATTACGTGTCAAGCACCAACACTTCATCCAAAACAGTAACGAGAAGTAGTTAAAAATAAAACCTAAGGGTTTAAATTCACTGCTCGAAACCAAGTACTCTATAGGGTAAAGAATTGTTTTCCATATTTCATTGCTTTGAATCCCCGTAGCAAACAACTTCAGATTGCTCTTCCCCCTAAAAACAAAGAAACACATTTCAGGCAATAACAGATAAATATAATATAACACATATCTGACCTTCATCAACGGCTATGTATACTATCTGTACAAGGTTGGAATGCTCTTTTAAGGACCTCAAATCAAGTGCAAGTTCCTGAAATGATCTCGCTTCGTCAACAGTGGCGGAACCTATTGGAGTAAAAATTAAAACTTACGATATCGTAATTATGCGAAATATTTATAAGATACGGAGTTACATTCAATGTTTTTAATCTCTTGCCAGTCTGAAAGAAACTGTTTTCTTGGAGGAAGGGGGAGGGGAATGGTTCAGTTACAGCCTATAAACATGCTTGAAGTATTGCAATGAAGTGCATTGAGAGATGATATAACTTAATGCAAGTTTAGAATATTGTTTGGACATTTGAGACCAAAAAGGAAGTATGAGGAAGAAACATGTATTTCATGCGCACCAAAAGATTTCCCCCCGGTATTGTTACCTAATATAATGAACTTTGCTTTTACTCGTAGATTTTGTCGATCATTCTAATGCCTTACCTGACAGTACCTTTGCAAAGCACTTCTGGTTCCTTTCGTTATGAAAATATTGAGCACTCCAATATTCAAACAAAGTTGCAGTTTTCAAACAAACTAATAAAGATGTAGCTTTGCCACTGGTTTGGGCTGTCAATGTAGAGAAAGTTAGATTAAAGGAAAAGAAACAAAAAACTGATTACCGCTTTGTTATATAATGAAAAAAAAAAACATTTCAGTATTGGTTCTTAAGGAAAAAACTTTAATGATATAGTATTGTGGACCTCTGAGAACCTCGTTGAACTACACAATGTTTAAACACACTAATAAAAGTCTAGTTTCAATTGTACAATGAGTCATAGATATTTTTGTTTAACAATCGATTTAAGTATAATAAAACTTCTTTTTTTTTGTTAGCACTTGTGTCATCATTAACATTCCTTACATGACCCGTGTACATCTACAGGTGTGTCGTCTCCTTCTTCATCGTTGATGTCATCATATGCAAGAACGCTTGTTCTCGTATTTACTGCTGCATCATCATTTGTTTGCGAGCTGGAAAATTGCCTTTCGATTTTAATCGAGACAGAAACAAAAATCAAGATTGGGTATCATGTCAGTATATCATATGTCTTTCAAAAGAAAAGCGATCTATTTCAACATTCATGGAGAATGACAAGTAAATGTAGTTTGATATTGCCGATGGATAACTATTAAGTTAAGAGATACGACAAAATAACTCGATTTCAATAACGGCTGTATGCTAATGATTTTGACATGGTGTGCACACATGCAGGTTCCCAGATGTCCATATTTCATGGTTATAAAACAGGGATGATCTCTGATATTGTCAGATGATTGTTTTGGCAGATAATCGCCAGGTAATTTCACCGGTAGGGTCTAACAAGTTAACAGCTAGAGAGCTTACTTCTTCTGCGTTATACTATTCTTTAATAAGGTGAAATATAAATCATGAATTTTCCGCAAATAGGACATCGATTAAACGCCACTGCTGGTTGAGTTGTTTTAAAATCGATTTTTTTTCCATAAAAAAAAAGCCTTATCGAGGGATGTCATCAATTTCAGTAACAGTAATCAAGAGCAACATAGAAATTATGTACATTGCTTGGTCAGTACCGAAGTGTGTAATAACACTGTAACACATGTTGGACCTGTCTGTAGATACTAATGTGCACCCGATGTACATGGCTTGATCAGAACTGAAGTGTCCTATAACACTTTTAAACATGTTAGACCTGTCTGTGGATACTAATGTACACTCAATGTACATGGCTTGATCAGTACTGAAGTGTCCTATAACACTTTTAATCATGTAAGACCTGTCTGTGGATACTAATGTACACTCAATGTACATGGCTTGGTCAGTACTGAAGTGTCCTATAACACTTTTAAACATGTTAGACCTGTCTGTGGATACTAATGTACACTCAATGTACATGGCTTGATAAGTGCTGTGAATAAAAGACAACCGTTCATCAGTATAAACTGAATTGTGTTATAACACTGTAACAAATGATACTGAAAAAAAATACTTACAGACGAATTTTTTTCTTCAAAGGCTGTTTCAACTAATGACTGGTTATGAGTCTCAACAACTGCCCCTATGTTCAACTAGTAAGTATACTCTTGTAAAGATGGTTCAAATTGCAGATTGTTAGCGTTTTGCAGTAAAGAGTTATCCATTTTCTGTTATTGGCGAAACCTTTGGAGCAGGGACGTAGCCAGGGGGGGGGGGGGAGCAGGGGGAGCGACCGCTCCCCCCCTTTCAGTGTCGAAAAAAATGTTTAAAAACTGTTGTTTTTTTAGCATGGTATTTTGTCAGTGCTCTTTTGATCTTGAATACTCGTCAGCTCCGTTAACTCGATTGTAATCGTAGTAACATTCACGCCTACTGATTCAACTACTACTTAGTTTGGCAGATGCAATTAGCTAAATTTAGCCTATAGCCTATTACAAGCCTACAGTTGGCCACTGCGTAATAAAATACATATTGCCTACCTAACCGCACTCTATGGAATGTTTCGAACCGTATGCACAACAACGTCGACAACGTTCGTTCTCATCCTTTCTATGATTCGTCCTAAGTTGTTGCACGAACAGCATGTTATGAAGCTAAGCTAGCAATCGTACGTGATACGCACTTCCTATAAATAATTATTACACTGCTAATACACTGCGATAACGATATTTGTTTTTAGGCCACTGCATATCTGGCTATATTCCAAAATATAAAAGATTATATTGTCCATCAGTTAAGTTGGTCAAATGTATTAAAGTCCAGACATTGGACAATAAACAAGAATCACCCTACTTGAAAAATTGTAAAAGAGCACTATGTTTGTCTTTCTGATATATTATGTAAAAGAACATGTAAAAGAATTCAAACAGGAAACAAAATCTGCTGATAATATGATATCATATGATCAGGGGCGTAGCCAGTATGTAGCACTGTGGGCCCGGGCCTACACTTTTTTTGGCCAAGTTATCTTTTTTTAAAAACACCCATATTTCAAATCCATAAGCTTGCTGGACGAGTTAAAGAGTCTAGACAGGAATAACTATTGAAATGAACGTAGCAAGAATATGGCTTAATTAGGTGACCTAGTCTTCTAATTTAGGCTGTCATTTCTATCGCGTGCCGTTTCATTCAACACTCTACCCGCCGAAAAAGACTATAGGATCCGATCTTGTCAGTGTTGTAACATCTAGTTAAGAACCTGTTTACGCAGATAATATTTCAGTTGAGAAAACAGTTGAGAAAGTTGAATCAGATGGCAATCGTCGGATAGCTATCGCCTTCTCTTATTAGGCTAACTTAAACATTTACAGTTGTATCAAAGACAATTACTGGCTATAGTTGTATCTAAGACATTTCTGGCCTATTTATATATGTAACTACAAGTATCAGCAGTTGAAAAGTAAGACTACTCTGTACATGTACCTTGCTAATTTTAAATACATTATGTATTATTGAATTATGTACTATCTTAACTCATTTGGTTTTTTGGTTGAAAAGTGATATTGAATGAGGTGTCTCAAGTTAGCAAGAGGCCATGGAACCAGCATGAACACTCGGGAAGGGCCGTTTCCGGCCATCTGGGGGGTTTGTAAAACCAAAAATTTTCTTGTACGCTCCGCGCCAACCGACGGTGGCGCTCCGCTCAGATAGTCGTGCCTACATTTTTGAAAATCGATATCAATCGCAAAAAGTGCTCCCCCCCTTTCAAATTCCTGGCTACGTCGCTGCTTTGGAGTAGTCTAGTTAGTCCAGTCAATTATTTTGCATATGATTGTGTGTTTAGCATTTTTGTTTGTAATTTCTTCTCAGTAGGAACTGGTCATAGATATACCACATGTTAAGAAATTATTACACATACCAGTTTTAACTGATTAACGGGTACTCACTTTATACCAGTTTTAACTGATGAAGTCATGAAAATCATGTGTTTAAACAAACTTACATTTTATTTAGACTTGCTTTCCCTGTTGAAAAAAAAACACATTAATATTGAAGGTAATTGACTGATAAGTATTAACAGTACGGAAAACACAATCTACGAAATTGCAATATTTTCACAAATTTTGAATACGTTGTGTTTCAACGTGATAACAGCCTTAAAGATAAAAGGCTAAACAAACACGTGACAACATTCTAACCTTATCATAAGTATGAGATGTTTAAAGGGGAAAAATTAGTGACAAGCTGCAATTAAAACATCGCGAACCAACCTGCTCCTAAAAGAAGCAAGATGGACACTAAAACAAGCGCAGCAACGCTTCAGAGGCCCAGCTAAGCATCTAATTGAGAAATTTGTATAGATTGGCAATATTTATAATCAGGTTATATATTTTTTTGTTTATAATGTTAGATATAAGCGGGTTAATGGTGTCATTTCTTTCACTTCCATCTCCTTCTCCTTTCCTTATGGTCCTTCTTAGAAGATAAGGTTGGTTTTTGTATGTGTGTTTTTGGATACTTAGAAACCAGAGCTGTCTTTGAACTATGTTCGAACCAGAATGCAAAACTATATTGAGGTTTCTAGGACGACTTTATCCTAACAGGGTATATGAGCCACTGCTATCCAAGTAAGATCTTTTGAAACATTTTGCTTATATGAGATACTGTTGAATGTTTCATGAAATTTTACTATAAAAAATGTCAATACATTTATACTCAAAATGACACCTCGTGGGAAATATGA
Source organism: Apostichopus japonicus (assembly GCF_037975245.1). Taxonomy (NCBI): domain Eukaryota; kingdom Metazoa; phylum Echinodermata; class Holothuroidea; order Aspidochirotida; family Stichopodidae; genus Apostichopus; species Apostichopus japonicus. Next base: position 13,277,348 of record NC_092572.1, read on the forward strand.
TTCTTGTCAATGTTACATATCATTAGCTATGGTGGTCACAACGTTTTCACATTTGACGCCAAATTATGTTGGTCGTAAATATCAAGGGGTTTGTGCAGCTCAGAATGGGCTATCTGTATAATTCCATTCTCGAGATAAAGTAGTTATAAGGTTTTTATTGTTTATCCTGTTGACTTCGGATGAATCTTGACCTCCAATAAAATTCATAAGGTCCCTATCTAACAAACCAACATGCCAAGTATGCGGGTCGCCAATGATTCACGTGTATACATTAACCTGGACCGACGATGTCAAAACGTACCAACAATGGAGGGTCTCGTGACGTGCTCCCTTGTAGCTTTCAACTCTTATAGTACTCCTTTAATGTATATTCTACAATAACTAATGTAATAATCTAATAGTTACCACAATCCTTGTGAACCTACGCGAACATTGTAATATAGCTAAGTGTTTCATTTTTGCAATGTTAATCGCAGTTTTTGTTTGTAAGTCCAACATTACATTTTGAGAATATTTTTAAAACAGTCGAAGATCAGATTATCTGGAACACTTCTATTAAACTGTCGTGGGACAGTTTCACCCAACTTGACACAGGGGTAGTCAATTCTCGTGACCACAATGATCTTCAAGTTTATAAAATATGATCGCAAGTATGAAAACATAATTCTCAGAAATTACTAACGAAATTTTAGCCATATCGACCATTACATTTGGGATGTTGTCAACGTTTCATCATAACTGAAGAAAATACAGAAGGCCCTGTTTTCGAGAAAGAAAAAAAGAAAAGAAAAAAAAAGAGGAATTTGTAAGCTTACTTTTGTTTCGGTGATATAGCAGGAAACTTGTCACAATAGAAACAACGAACAAAACCGGTGATAATACAAATAGAACGATCACGCCTTTTTCTTTTGTAGGAAATAAAAAGAAACCAATACGGTATAATTAGTAACATATTGAACTAAAATAATATAGTTTGTACATGTTAGAGAAACTTAGGTACGTGCCGCACATAGTTATTTATTTCACATCGTTAACCGGGAATCCAGAGTGAGAATGTCCAAGTTGGAGCTTGGATTATGAACAACCATTTTTATTATCGGCAAATGTTTTGTTTTGGGTAGAACATTTATGAAATGTTGTATATAGTAAGGCAACTGAAAGGAGTTAGTACTTCATTTTGTTAAATGGGATGTTTTACCAAATTTGATGGCTGTTCTAACAGTAGCGGTATTATCGTCAAACAATGTGTTACGCAATATTCTGAAATTCCCAGCTAAAGTTCACTCTTGTATCTATAATATAATTACGACATACTAATTAAAAAACTTTACAAAACATTTCACCAAGTCGCATTTTTACCGCCAATACAATGCATACTTAAATAATCATTCCAGCAATTAAGAAGATAAAATCGTCATTGACTGAAGCTTTAAACAAAAACCCCGGATAAATAACGCTTTTATATGCATTTATTCTATGTATTTATCGTTTCTTTAATAGGGATTGTTGCATCAGCTTTAGCATAAACTTGTACGACAACTACGACTCTATGTATTATCTAGATCGGACAAATTGTAACGATCAGGGTACAACTAGAGGCGTCGAATGCCCGCAGATCCAGCAACGAGCGCACTGATAAGTAATTTGGCTCCTTTAAATGTAAACCATGCTTGAACTCTCATACTTATAGTTCGTTGAGATGATTGAAGAGAGTTCGTTGAGATGATGAATAACTTGATTAGCGAGTCCTTCTTTCGGAATGAGCTTTAAAAATAGCATTTTACATTGATCTGGGTCAGTCAATGTCTAACTCCTCAACTTGAGAAATACTTATCTTTACCTTATTTCCCTCGCTAAAAGGTTTAGTAACGATATAAAGTAGATTGATGAGGATAAAGTAATAAATATAAAACTACTAAGTATGTATACCCTTTGTGCAGTTATAATGCAAGTATTTCTTACATTTGCCTATCATAACTTAGGTGCCGTTCCTGTTGAGATTATTAAATATATAAGTTATCTCCTTGCATTGTAGTTTTTTTTTATAGTAAGTTAGAGTTTCATTCAGTGAGGTAGGTATTTACTAGCATACAAATCAGCCGAGCACCATTCTCTATCACATCAATTTGATTCAGTGAAATTACATTGTTTTATAGACCAATATGAGCATAAATTTAAATGAATATTCTAAAAATACAGTACCCGATTGATTGCTTAGTTTGTGGTTCTCTTTCTGGATATACATTATAAGAACAGTTGGCAATATCGCCTCTTCAAGCTTCAAATTTACAAATTTATTTCTAGTTATGCTACAGTGAAGACAAATATATTAAATATATTGAACAACGTAACGGAGACTTACCGGTGTCATTCTGTCCGAAAGTATGGCGGAGCACAATAAAATTACTTCCAAACGCTACAAAGGGGCCGTCAATTTGACAGGATATGTTCGCAAAATTTCTTCTGAAGGGAACGGATGTTGCGGATATTGTAGAATTGAAATTCGCAATGCTCCTGTCTCGGTCATTAAACATGTATTGTTTGTGAAAGAGTCCATCTACGAACCATGTGATGTTGAAAGGCTGAATGGCTCTGTAAATTACGCATGTTAGATCATCCACCACTGCCTCTGTACTTGGATAGTTGTCATGACTAAATAGAATTTTCACTGTTGGGGTGACTGACAAAATTAAGTAAAAATATATTAATAAGATTTATGGTACCTATTCTCCACCAACCTTTTTTGTTGAATATAAAAAAAAAAATCAGCGAACAAGGGCACGTTAAGCAGGAGGGCCTACTAGGATTTCGATTACAGTATATCTACGGTATTATTGGGAAATCAATTCCGTGATACTAGGAATTTATGTGTCGCCATTGCCAATCCTCAGCTAAAACAAGACACGACGGTGGACATAGGAAACACTGTGGACAGTCTTGGCTTTACCGGGAGTCAACTAACAACCTTTTACAAATTAAGTCTCACAAATTACACAGAAATGTTAAAATCGACAATTTACACATGCTCATTGCTTCCATTACAATAATCGAACATTTAAATATGCTGTTCCATTCAATCCTAGGGCTTTGGTTTGTGATATGGAGTTGTAGCTACGAATAATTAAGAAAACATCATGCATAATTGGACAATAAAGAGTTGGAATCTTGTGTTTGACAAAATATTTTTGAGTAATCCTTTTATATAATTCGAAAGATGACTTACACATATTATACATGAAGCTAGTAGGATTGGAATCAAACCGAAATGTACCAAGAAGCACTTATATTATGCCAAGAGTGTAAGCATTCCTACAGTTGGCAATGTAACATTACAAACGGCTTTAAACGTTCATCATCGTGGATATGTATTCTAAAAATATTTCAACAAAATACAACTGTATTGGAGGAAAAGAAAAAGAAAAAATACAACCGGGAGAAGATGCACCTAATGGAAATCTTACCTTCTATCTTGATTTTAAAAACTGCAAGAAGTTCACCAGACCTCCAACATGTGTATTCTGTATCACTTAAGTTTATAGGAATGTTTTGAATTCCAAGAGAATAGTTTCCAGGACTGCAAGTATTTAAAGAGGATTTATAATAATCAGTTACTGTGATGCTGTCTCTGTAGAGTCTTAACTCCTTCATTCCCAGCCACCATTCCATTTTCTTGACCTCGCTATCTGTGACTGGACACGCCAGGCATAAGTCTTCTCCTGGTTCTAACAACAATGTAACATTCCGAATTGTATCCTTTGTAGCGTTGATGGTATCTGAGTAACTGATCAGTACCAGGAAAAAGAGCGCTGCGTTGGGATAGAAGATTAATACGATTTGATATAAATAGTTGTAAACATAACAGCGAATAATAACTGCAACTTTAAATGGCATACACTAACCTTCTAATCTATTCGTCATTCCACTGACAGAGTACTTCATTTATCGACAGCAAACTTAACCAACAGTCAAACAGTTCGAGAGTTAGGCGACACAGTCTAATCCTTGTGAGAGTTACATCACGATAATATATACTAATGTCATCACTTCAAACATGCCCAAGCTTCAGGTAAAGATCTTGCACTTTCGCTTTGTTTGTTTGTCCTTCTTTGAACCATTGCTCCACTAGCGAGGGCCAAAATACAAGGCTATATAGGCTAAATAGGCTATAAATATATATACATATATATATATTTATATATATATATATATATATATATATATATATATATATATATATAAAGACTATTTTTTATATATATACATATAAATATATATATATATATATATATATATATATATGTATATATATATATATATATATATATATATATATATATATATATATATATATATATATATATATTTATCTATATATATCTTTTATACTTTTCTATTATGTATTTTACGAGATCCGGCTTAAGGAATCACAAATGATATTCGAGTTGGTTAGCATTATGTTTGATCTCTAGTGTAAGTAAACAGTCTCTAGTATATATATATATATATATATATATATATATATATATATATATATATATATATATATATATATATATATATATATATCACAAATGATTTCGAGTTGGTTAGCATCATGTTTGATCTCTAGAGTAAGGCAAAATATGTCACCAAAAACAGAATTAGTATTGTTCGATATAGGTGAAAAACGCCTACAGTGGAATTACGACCTTCCTTACCGGTTTACCGGTTTAGTCCATGGCCTAGTTGGTTAGGGTGTGCGCGTACAATGCGGGAGGCCTGGGTTCGAATCCCGGTGGAGGCTGGAAGCTTTTTCACTGTTCTTGATTTTCCAATTCATTACGATTTTCATAAATATATATATATATATATACATTTATTTATATCATATAATATATATAATCGAAATCGTAGTGAGTTGGGAAATCCAGAACAGTTAAAAAAAATAGCCTTCCAGCCTCCACCTGGATTCGAACCCGGGCTCCCCGCTTTATATTTGGACACTACCACTAGGCTATGAACGCTGATTGTATGTCCAGAGGTTCGAAACCGGTAAAAAAGGTTGTCATCCCACTGTAGGCTTTGTAGTTCTATTTTGGTGACATATTGCCTTACTCTAGAGATCAAACATGATGCTAACCAACTCGAAATCATTTGTGATTCCTAAAGCTGGATCTCGAAAGATACATGATAGAAAAGTATAGAAAGATATATATATATATATATATATATATTTTTATATAAATGTATAGATATATATATAGATATAGATATATATTTATATGTATATATATATATATATATATATATATATATATATATATAAATAGTCTATATATAGCCTATATATGTATATAGAAAGCCGTTATATAAAAATATACATATATATATAGGCTATATTTATGTATCCTATATATAGCCTTTATATATATATATATCTGCTAGAATCCCCAGCAGTCACTTCAGCTTTGTATACTATGGAGGGCGTCAAGCACTCTCCTCCGAGGGGGCAAGTCTTTCGCATTCTGCAGTTGCATCCATGGTTGGGTGGGTTTTCAACGGCCTTCGATAGAACGTTTTTATTGTGGCTGTTGATAATATTTTCTAAGTCTATAGATATTGGTATGTGCGGAGGGCAGTTCAAAACAAGGTTCAATAACCACAAAAAGTCGTTCAACTTGAAGAATTATTACGGAGTAACTGAGCTTTCAAATCATGTCTGGTCTCTAAAAGAAAGTAATAGAGCCTTCCAAATCTCCTGGTCCATTGTCAGGAGATCAAACACATTGATCAACAGCTCAGGTTCTTGTAATCTATGCCAGGCCGAGAAACTAACAATAATAGATCATTCTAGCCCTAATCTCTTGAACAAAAGATCAGAAATCCTCGCAAGCTGCAGACACCAACCAAACAACCCCCAAAATAAAGTCAAAACTAAGATGAAAAAGAGATAGCTTTTTAGTACACCTCCTGACGATTGCTAGTAAGCATGAAACTCGGAGTAGAGGTTTGGTTGCAAAAATCAAAATTTACATTACGCTCATCTTCATAACGTGGAACGTGGAATATATATATATATATATATATAAATAAATATATATATATATATATATATATATATATATATATAAATGACCATCTACATGAGTTGGTTCATTTAAAAGTTGCGATAGGTTACATGTTGTTAACTGGTCGATGAACTTGGCAGCGTTATTTGGGTTATCAATATGAAAATTGAAGTAACTGACAATAAGCAACATTGAAGCAGAACCGTGTAATGTTCTAACAATAACACCACGCCGAAATCATCCAGAAAACTGGGTGATTATAAGTTTGTTCTTAGCGTTGGGGATAATAGATATACAGTTAAAAGCGAAAGGTTAGAGCCACTAACAAGGAAGTTGTCTTCAGCGACCTCAAACGATGAGGTAGTCTGGACACCAATTGCACAGATAATTTATACATTAGGGCGGATAAGGGCAGATGCAGTTGCTGTTGATGCTATTCGTTGGAGATTCGTGAGAGAATAATAAGCGGGTGCATTCATTCATGGTTGGTTTATCACCACTTTGTCTTAAACACGTGTCGGTAACACAAAGTACATTGATGTTGCTTTCAGCAATGAAAACAGCAACTTCATCCGTCTTATTACAAATAGATCTCACAGTACAAGTGGCAATAGTTAGTCTTATCACATGAACCAGACCACCTTGGGCCTGACTGATGGACGACGCCCTCTCTATCTCCATGCGTTAGCAACTTTCAAATAAGTTTCAAATACACCTGCCGGGAGTAGGTAACCGACACGAGATCTTAATCCAAGCAGATTAGACGAAGATTACAGAAATGGCATAATCGGAAGATTAGCACGGGTGTTAAAAGTAGATAGACCTCTAGATTCCCAAGGAAACTCGTGGCGATTGATCGAAAGTTGTAAATTTTAGCCCTGTTTGGCGAAAGCAACACAAAACGAGGTATAGGTTCTTAGGCTGTATGTAATATATGAGTGAATGTGTTCATAGTGACTATTACAGAAATAATTGTGAACATGATCCTGCAACATTTGATCTAATTTCGATATATAAATGGAATATTGTTGATATTAGTAAATTGGTAGAAAGGACCTGTATAATTGACTCTACCTCTTCCCCGTCTTGACCACTTCCAGGTCCTCACCATAAGGTGAAATTTTATATGTAGTTATTATTTTCGTTAGCTTACAAAAATTGTATAACGAATCTGATGGCTTGCAGGACTTGAATCTGATTATTATTGATCTGAATATCATTGCAGAAGTTCAGAAAATTGAAGATGACAAACAAGCACTGGTATTTTATTTCCCTAAGAAGTCTTTGAATATAATTATACTTTAACATAGCCCTTTGCCATTGGACTTTGGATATTTATTAACTCCCATGATGGTACCCGTTATTTACAGTCTCAACATAAGCGCGGTGCATAACACAAGCGTTCCTTTCTTATCGCAATTTTACCTGAACAGGAAGGTGCTATTTGGAGTTCACTGGTAAAGCTATTAGTAAATCAGGTATGTTGAAAAAAAGCTCATTACAAATGTGGACATTTGCATAACTGTCTTCTAGACCAAAACGATTCTCTCCTTCTACAGTACACCGAAGGTTCAATGACATCCTGTAACTTGGGGTAATGATGTTCATCGTTGACATTGTAGTAAATGTATCTAATAAAGGCATTGTGCTAAACCTTTCGTGTGTCATTCTTATCAAACGTGGTTGATTAAAAGAATAACGCAGAGGTAACTTTATTGACATTTTAGTGAAAATGTTTTGTATTTGCGCGCGGTTTAAGCTTTGAAGTAATGTTGTAATTCTTTGCCGGGAAGTCCCCGTTATCCCCCTTAGTTGTTTACTATGACTTAAGCAATCGTGTAGCTTGCCTTCTGGTATCTGGAAGACCGGTGACCGCAACTTAAAGGCGATGTTCTTTGAAGTAGTACATTCTCGCGCGCGTAAACTTAAGCCAATGTTCAGGCTAGTATAAAAGGAGCTGATGGTATTGTTCAGTGCGGCACTCTTTGACGAAATCTCATACAAGACGAGTTAAACAAGTTTACTTACGGTACGTTATCATATCATTTTCTATCAACCAAGCTGGTATGTTCTTATTCCACAACAACGTGTATAACTGTTGGTATAATATTGTAAGTGCTCAGAATATTATTTAATACACTTTTGTTAGCAAACTGCGCTATTGAACTTAAGGAGATTACGCCAAGTTATTTAAGAGTAACGTTATTCACCGATTGTTATCGTTTACGTTATTTAGTAGCGCTCTGAACTGCGTGACACTGTATGTACTTTTAAAAGGATCAGTATTCTGCGGTGAATGTATATATTTCAGTTAGCCCGTAATTAGCAGCATTAGTGAAATTATCCGTAGGTCAGCTATCAGAAAGATACATTACTGCTATTTAGTCCATCGATCGTTTCTTAGTGTATTTACATCGGTTAACGACATTGTACACACTGTCAAGTTAACTCTGTAGCCTTGAATCTGATATCATATTTAGATGCTAAGTGTGGCGTTGCATTTAGCGCCGCGTTGTAGGTTTTTTTTTAGCGCAGCATTATACGCTGCGTGTGGCGCCGCGTTGGACGCTGCGTTTGGTGCCGCGTTTACCGCCGTGTTGTGACCTGCGTTTAGACCCCGAGTTGAGGAATTGTGCTAACAGTAACGTTCTGCGTAATGCAAGGTTAATATCAGCCGTTGACTGTAATAACAACATTGTATGGACCTTGTAAGCTAACGAAGGTCATAATAAACGGTGCCTAGGGCACTCGAACATCTTCTCCATCGCCATGTTTTTGTCGAGGCTCTGTCGCCAGCCGCAGTTTTAAAGACTGCCCCCACCAAAATTGGATTGCATCAGAAAATCAGATTTCATAATTGAATCAGCGTTACTAAATCTGTTTTGATGAATGTTATACCCAAATCCAAGTCAAGGCAGACAGAGGAAGTAAAAAAGTCAGTGTTCATCTATGATAAATTTCATACATTATTCCCCAAATTAAATCCATTGTCAATCAGCAATACTTGGAAAATCCCGTGAAAATATAGCAATCAAGTGTCACTTATAAACGTAGAACAAGTTACTCCCTTGGTAAAATATGCACATGTCTGTTGCCTATTGTTTAAACCATACATAGTACAATGTATGCTATATGAGGCAGGAAAATATATATGTTAACCTTCATGAAATATTTAACACAACATTGAGTTTATGTAAGTGTACGGACCAGATTTCTGCAGCCCCACTATTGTCTAATCCCTTGTTCTTCAGCAACCTGGACGATTTTGCTCTTCTGTTATTTTGTTTTATATGTAAAACCCCTTATCCTGAACTATATACAGTTCCTTACAATCTATGGCAATATCTTGACCTCGTTTCAGCGAAAATTGTGTGTCACTGCACTTATACGCGCCTACATTAAAAAAAACATCCATTTTACTAAACAGCTATCAAAAATATAACAGTTCTTGTTGCTGTAAGTTTGTAAAGAATAAAACACATTAAAGTAATGCGGAAGTCGAAATGGACAGATTCTCAAGAATAAAACTTCCAGTGATTCCAGAGAGACAAACTATTGCATACCTTGAATTAGAACTATAGACTAGAATCACTCTTGAAAATGAATGAAGAATAAGAGAAGAAATGCGTGTATTATTACATAACGTGATACACGTAAGTTTAACACACAAAGCACAATTATCTGCAACAATTCCATGTCTTTTATTGGATATTGATTACATTTCCGTCATTATCTAAAAGGAATTTAAAACGGTCAGAAAAAAATTTAAACATTCTATAGATTTACATTCACGATATTTCAAGCCTTGATGTCATCTTTTTGGTTTCCATAACTTAAAATTGTTAAGAGTGTCTGTTTAATGTCTTGTCCAGTTGGCATCAGCGGTGGAGAGTGTTAATTGTATACAGTATATTTGTTTTTTCCTTTTCTTTGTCTGTAAACTGGTTGAGGTCAGACATCGAGTGCAAAAGTAACAAAACAATCGGCATACTAAAGCTCTTACTTTGTTATTAATGTGTTAGACTTCATGAAAAATTATTCGAACAAATAAGCTTGAAATGCAAGCACATTGGCCTTCACATTGTAGGCCAATGTGAATAATAATATAGTATCTGCATCCTGTTGAGGCATTTTCTAAATATGAACTGTATCATGTCATGCTTCAGAGCACTTGTACTGGCAGTATGAACATCATTTTTCTAACAGATAAAGGTTAGGAGGTATTCATTAAATGTTTGCGTACGTTTTGAACCACTTTGATATTAGAGAATAATGCATATTGGTGAAAGTACTGGATTTTCCCCCAATCTTTAAGCAAAAGTTTAATCCATGGTATTTTAAGAATGAAGAAAACTTGTCATATTAGCAATGTCACCATTAAACCCATAGTTAACAGCTATATGATACAACCTGGTAGGAAGCATTTAAGTTTGCCTATGTAATTGTCAATACAAATGCTATGTGTTAACACCAACCTAACAACGACACTTGGGTTTATTAAGTTTAACTTGAAGTGGTTATTAACAGTATTAACGATCGTCTTATTCCTTGAACCCCAGCTTGATAAAAAGAGTGAGTAAATTATAGAGTCATTCATAAAATGAGATGTTGCGACATTTCGAAGGCTGCTTGAAGTTTGTAGATGGCGTTCTTCGTTAACTCACCAAACACTTCTTTTCTGCGGTCAATTGTTGATATCGTTAAGATTAATTACCCTCCCTTGTATAGTTACTGATTTAAGGGTTTATTTAGATTTTACTACTTATAGCAGGTTAATAATGCCAATATGGTTCAATATCTTGAATTCAAAGGAGATCTTTTTGCAGAATATTCGATGAATTGAATATCAAATCCATTGATATGTAGGCTATTTCAGAGCACAAATTATTTGACGTTCCTTGTCTCCTTGGAATTGGTTTCTACCGTTGATTACTCAGGACGAAAAATTCACCAGTTTGTATTGAATGCTTCCTGCTTGCGATACAAACTTATCTTCCTATGAATGTATAGCAATCATCATCGGTTGGTATGCAATATACAAAGGACCGAAAATAACTTTCCTACCAAATGAACTGCAGAGTGATATGAAGAAGAATGGTGTTTTAACCATCATGGGATCAAGTAATCGGAAGGTCATATGTTGAGGTATGTCCTAAGTTTGACTTCCATTTTAATGGTCAGACTTTGCCCAATAACGTCGTTAAGGTGAAAATTAACGTGACTAATCCTTTGTAGTTTGAAATAAGCATTCAAAGAGACAGTCTCGCACTATTCAGACCTCTTTTATTTATTTTTCATTAAACATGCAACATGCAAAAGTGGCAAGATACAGACTTTTACTCAAATGTAAACAAATACACCAAATAAGGCAAATTATAATACAACCAGCGAGACTGGCCATTTGAGATCAGTGGAAAAAGTGATATTTTAACATGATCATGTTACATTATCATGAGTATAGTAAGCCACACATATAGCATGACGATTCGATAGAAATAACATACAGCCTACAAATCTTCAAGTAGATCAGAACCATTGCTATGAGTGCTTAATTTGTTATAAGTAATTTCAAAGTACTACAAACATCAATGGGACAAGATCAACAGAGAGCGCTATCATATCGGCCCAATCTAGTTCCGCGAAACTTAACAAATTGCATTCTCCGACTGCAGATCATATTGGTTCCGTGAGATCACAAGAAGTTACGACAATTTTGTTCGTACTTATGGGAGAAAAGATCTTTTGAAACATATTGTCGAAGTTTCAAGTCAACCTATTTGTTTAAAGCACCGTCTATCTCGATTGGCCAAAATGCACAAGTGGAACCTCTCACTAGTTAACCACCCGATATTGCAGCGCCTACCGAAGAAAGCGACAGAGAACCAAATTGACAACACATGCGAACTTGATAGATACTTTTAATTATGGAAACATGGAACAATAACATTATTCACCGATCAATATGTAAGATTAGTAGAAGTGATAATTTGAGTGTTACAATACAATAGGTTAATTTTGATGTTTTGTAATATATGTTTTACTAAGTTAAAATATACAAAATATACGTGGATTGTAAATAACGCAATTATTACACAGTACATGAAACACGCAAAAAGTAAAGAGGCTCCTTCCTCTTTCGGCAAACCTAACACTTAATATTTTAACAAAATAAAACATAATATTGATTTACTTTGCTTACAGTTATTGACATGAACAAATGCATGAATGAAAATTTTATGCACAACCACTACCTTGCAACACAAGATTTGCACGGTCGTGCTAAAAGCAAAATACAAAACTGGAGAAATTTAACAATTACAAAATAACATTACTTAGCATTTAAATTATTGAAATAAGTATCATGAGTAACAAAAAGATAATGTTTGAGAAGTTTCTTAAAGCGGTTGATAGAAAGAATACTGCGAAGATCGAAAGGAAGAGCATTCCTTAATTTAGGTCCACATTTGGCAAAAGACCGATCCCCGTACACAGTCAACGTCTTAGGAACAAGGAGAGTAGCAATGGAAACAGTAGAATTAAAAATAAGATCTCTTAAGTAAATAGGCGCTGAACCATTACTACAGTTGTAAACAATTAAAATGATTTTGTAGATGATCCTTTCACGAACCAGTGCAGTTCCAGAAAGAGGTCAGACATACTATTTCTTTTCCTCCTGCCATAAACTAATTTAGCTGCACAAACCTGTACAAATTGTAATTTATAAAAAAGCTTAATTTCAATACCATAATATAAACAATTACAATAATCAAGCTTGGACAAAATTTAAAGCAGTATTAAGAACTTTAAGTTGATCATAGATTAAAAAAGGCTTACGTTTTAGTTACATTTAAAACTCGGAAGTTTTTGCAAATACGGTGGGATTATGGACCAATATCTATACTAAAAATCAACACAATGCCATGATCACAGTCGAGAGGGGTTGGGGGGGGGGGGCTAGGATACCTTATTCACCTGCATTTACATTGTCGTTCTTCCTGATTCACCGCTTCATTAACTACATGTACGTAAAGTCTAAACAGACTATATCAGCCTCATAGATTAACTCGAATTTTGCGTCGTTCAAGTTTCGGAACATAAGTAATCCGTTAGCCAATCGTATAAACAATTGATAGTACCAGAAACAATTAATTTAACCACAAAAGACATGTTTTGTTTAATAAATGCAGTTCATTATCAGATATGGCAACTCAGTCAATAGATCCAAAATAACTTCTCGAAAGAAAGCAGCTGTAACCTGCAAGCCACACACTCCTGTGACCTGATTTCGCTCCTCTGCTACACTTGCGAATACTTTTGTTTTGTTACAGTGTACACTTTTGTGCTGTGTTTTCTCTTCATCGTTCCTTCTAGTATTTGCACCTATCCTTCAGAGGATAGATTTGTTCTAATTTTGGACTTTTTCATGCGCCCGTTTGGATAAAGCTTGTACTAGTCACAGACGATTACATCTCTTGCCTTCTGAATTTGTGTTCTCCCTGGTAAGCACCGTCTCCCTCTCTGGTAGTTTCGTGGCTTCTGAAAAAAAGTCGAAAAAAGTACAACTAGTTATCAATGTAGTATAGGTATCTTAACTTTAGCTATGATTGTGTTACATAGTGCATTGTTTTGGCCCTAACAAAATGCCAAGACGAACTCGTACCAAAACGCCCTAACAACACCTGGATATTTCCTTTGTTGAGCATTACACAGTTGGGACTCATCGTGGTGTAAGTACGTTCGGTACCATACTAGTAGAGTCATTAAATTTATATCAAAAAGATAGATATATTTTCATATTTGATAGCAAATAGTCAACTCCTATTTTAAGGTATTGGATATACGTGTAGTTCTCATTATATGTTATTTTCAATCACTGTTATTAATTGATATTTAGTGTACTGATTGGCTCCACCAAAACCTAGAAGAATGATTTTAGTTGAACAATTGAATCACTTAGGAATTGTTTCGGCATTTCCAAACACTTAACAATTGGAGCATTTTAAGATTGTAGTGACTGGTTCACTAATGGTTAAATATCTGAGTTACTCCTTTGTTGACGTGTTTGCCATTTGGTAACAGTTTTATTTGTCATATTTATTTCGTGATCATGTTTTATCTAAAGAGCAATAATTCATTTTCCAATTCTATTGATTTGATTTTTTTAATCGAGGTAGATGAAGAGAAAAACTAAGAGGAGAATTCAATGGAGGAAATACGGCATCATAAACTCAAATCAAGTTGGAAACCAATAAAGTACCAATAAAGGAATATGAACGTTTGTTATTTTTGGGAAAGGTTCCCCAACAAATGTTGCTATAAATCGTTAGCTTGCATTTTTATCTATGACACGGACACACGCAAAGAGAGTCAAACGTCGAGCAACACTTAGCCATTGAGATAAGCATTAAATGTGGATGACGTGACATTCCTAAGGAATTGAAATTTATTATCACTGTACTTCTTTTATAAGGATTATCTGTCTAACTCACCAAAGTAAGAATAAAGTCTGCTCAGTTCCATTTGCCAGTTCGAAAATTCAAGACAAGCTGGTCAGTTGAGTCCGAATGTTCACTTTTAATCACTATAAATAACAAAATGGTAACCATGATTTCAAATAAAACATAACATCTTCTAGTGTAAGTATAATGTTCTGAAGCCTCTGTCAATATATTACTGCTATTTCTTTTTATTTCTTTGTCGAATGCCTTCATTCTGATTCCGATTACATTATCATTTTGCTGCACAGCTACCGTCGCCAAATGAGAGAAAGCATTTGTTGATCAATCAAACCACCAGCGGTGAGCTACCTGGTCTGTGGCACAACCTGTTGGTTTCACTCTTGCAAAACAATACATTTAGTAGAAATTTTATGAAATTTCCGGAAGAATTATGTTGCTAATGTATTACAATTTTTAAAGGATCAATGTGCTTGCTATCATTCGTTGGTCGTTAATTTTTTGTTATGAAATATGAAATTTTCGTTGGTAGAAAGGTTGGTCTTTTGCACACAATGGTATTATCATTGGCGTGATATTAAGGGAACATGTCAGATATGTGAAGGTCAAGAGACACGTAGCATATTCCCTTTAAATTGCACAGATTGAGAAGTTATATATCACAACCCTATACTCCATATTTCCTGTTTAATCAAGTTAATTATCATGCTCATCCCGTAAGATGATACACGTCTTGGGGGGGGGGGGGGTGGGGGGGGGGGGCTACCACGGTGGCCAAACTACATAGGCAAAATGTGCTAACCAAGATACAAGACGTTAACAATACGTCACGGACAGTCAACAAAATATCATCTGAAAATGGGTGCACAGCAGTACCGAGATTTGGGCAAGTTTCGTGTTCTTCTAACACTGATAGCTCAGTAACACTGCACTCGGCCAGCCTAGCTGCTAAGACCAAGATTTATTTCCGAGTTATTTCTATCATAGCTCTCTTCCACTCTTTTTCCACACCTTTCTGTCTTTGTCCCTCCCTAGTTTATTCCCTACCCCTTCCCCTTAATCCTCTCTTTGTACCTCTACTGTTATCTCCTACCCCTTCTCTTCCCCTGTTGTTTTCTTTCCTTCGTCTCTCCATCCCTTCTCTACCAATCCCCTTACATCATCTATCTTGTGTTCACCATGCTCATTAACCTGCCTGTATTCTGTGCGTGTTTTTGTCCCTTCTGTTATTCTGTCATTTAGCCTCTGAAGAAAATCCTGCTAGGATCGAAACGTCAGGCCAACTTAATTTTACACATGGGGAAAGTTAGGTAACAATATCAGATCTAGGCCTAACCAGTCACACAACTAGCCTATATTGTACGCTAGGCCTAACGTTACTACTGTGTTCCGTTAAGACGAGCAATTTCGACATCGCTGTCCGATCCGGCCTCCTCTTCGGTGGTCTCCGGTTCGAACATGTTGGGAAAAACTTCCCCACGATTGTCAAGCATGCCCTCATTTCTCTTCGTTATCGCCATCTGAATCTGAAACCTATGATCATTAAATTTACGATCAATGCCACTGGCAGCCATTTCGCAATACGTGTGAGTTAGCTATGCTGTCTGTGGGTATTAGTGCGTGTATACCTAATGTATGTGGTAGCAGTTCCCTGCAATGCTATCATACAGTTTCGACTTGGTAAACAAATGACGACATTTGTTTCCTAACCGAGGCAATGCAGCCGATATTTGCGGAGTTTATGTTGCTTGATAGGAGGAAAATACAAGCATTTTTTGAAAAAAGAAGTCATTCAATGTTTTGTTTGATGTCGTATGTACCAAGCCGTGATTGTTCGCCTAAATCCCAATGTTAACTTGCAACAGACTGTTGAGGAAGGTATTATTTTCGCTAGTTTGAGATTTCTCCAAACTCAATCAATACAGTGCGCAGAACAGTTACATGTTTACCCTCTTCTGCGCTTCCCCGTGACGTCACAAAAACGATTATGTAAAAGTACTTGTTACGTTTAGTTAAGTTTTACATTATTGAAAGTCAACTCTATATGCCCCTTGACCTTTAAGCTGCACAACAGAAACAGTCTGGTGTTCATTCTTGCGTTTCTTGTTAAAGCATGACAAGAGGGGAACAAAAAATTCCATTAATTCGTCATCAATCACATTTTAAATCCAAGTATATATAAGAAAATAAACCTCTAGACCTATTCTCACCTTTAAATCCGGAGTCTAAGCAGGTCTCACGCAGGTTGTCCGATATTGGGAGAGGGTCCGGTAGAGTACATTTTAAGAATCTGGAGAACAAAATGTGAAGAATACTTCTTGAAATACAATAACACAAATAGAGAAGGTTGAAATAAATTCAATACAGTTAATGTTAGCGATATCTTCAAGGAGAAGATTCGGTGACCTCGAACTTGATACCCAAACATGAAATATGTCTTGTCAAAAAAATGAAGCCTGGAAGATACACAACTCCTTGACTACTATTGATTACAATTTAGCTTCATCGATCTCCAAACCTCTGTTGATTTGAAGCTGATATATGTTCTGAAAATGATGACATTTTCAGGGGGTCGCCCTTGACCCCCGCCATGGGCCCTATGATGGGCCCTGGATCCCATGCCGACCTGACTCCGCGTACCACGCTTGCAGCTCCCGCGCCTGCATTACTCTTCTCATGTTTCTCCAAACTGTTGCTCAAAGTTTGCTGCGTCTCGACTTCCAATTGTCTGACGACGCCACTGATATTGCTGGTATTGACGAGTAAACAAGAAAATGTGGGATTTCTTACCTCAATGTTTCTATTGAATTGTCTTTAGTTGCCTTCTCTATAAGGTTTACGGTAGAATCAGTGTCAATGGCCATGTCCCGCAATGTCAGTTGTTTCATAGTAGGAAGGGTAATTTCTTTTACAAAAGTACCCAGTACAGGCCCAGTCAAACACAAAGTGTTTAATGTTATCTATATCAAATGGAAACCAAATATAAGACACATAAAATATCAAGGAAACTAAACTTACTTAAAATAATTGTACCTATACAAGATGGTGTCGATTCAATAAATTTATTTGTTCGCAGTTCCTGTGCATTCTTCTTGATTACTTCTAAAACTTGCATATAATATTCACTTTATCTTCAGTGTATTCCTTTAAAATTCGTTAGAAATTATAAGCAGTACGTGATGTCTGATATTACAATATAAAATATGCACATTCAAGCAAACAAGTTTGTAGGAAATCAGAAATTTTAATGTAATTATGCATTGGCGTTTCAATGATGTAATAAGTTGCAACCTTTATGAATCTGATATCTGAACGCTCCCTTCATGCTTCCAAGGTTGCCACAGATTGCTCTCTGTTTCCTTGATATGAAGGATCATTGAATTCCATTGTAGAACTTTTGCAGTATGCCTTGTACTATCTGTCATGATTCAGAATTGATAACCATGACAAAATACCGCGGATGTCCCCAAGTTAAGATATTGTTGCCTATCTTAATTATGACCTCTCGGAAATTATGACAGCGTGCCGGTAACTTAGACCATTCCAAAAGAGGGGGTAATAGCTTCAAAGATTGTGGGCTAACATAAGCGCTGCTTTGAAGTGAAATGACCTTAGCCTCATTTGCAGTTCACATTACTCACACTAATAACTCAATTGTGAAATATCCAGATAGGTAAGAAGAGCCAATAGGCAGAATGAATGAATCAGTTTGTATTAAAGTCCAATCTTTATATCGGGTAAGACATCCATTCCGACCGTCCTTCTTTGATGGCAGTATTTTCATACACAATGATAACCCTTTGTCTTATCGAGCTAGACGAAAATAAAATTTCCCGAAATTGTGACTGACAGAGAACACCCATTATTGACCCCTTCAATATTATTATAATATACTGTGATAACCTTTTACCTTTATGAGCCTCACGATTAATGAATGGAGATAAGGTGGTTTGTTTAAACGATTGCACATTGACTGGTTGAGAGACATGACCATATGCTGCAACATAAGTTACGTCTTCACTGTAACATACTCAAAGGTGACCTTTCAGGGAATTTCTGTACTGTGCATTTTGCCGCTCCACAAACATCAACTTAGCTTGCTGATACTGTGTGCAGACCTCTAGAGAAGGTGCAGGTTTGAATAATTCTTCTTTTGGTTGCGAAATGACCTTTGACCTTTGGTTGCGATATGACAGTTGATCTTGACCTTGTGCCGTGCACATGTTTTACCCACTAATGATAAGCCACTGATGATTTTTACTAATTTTTGAACTATTTGAACAATATTTAAATTTTGTCCAAAAAGGCAAGCTTTGCTTTTACCATTCAGTACATGCGTTTGTGCCCACTTACCAACCGACCTCTGCAGCTGATTTGCATCAATATCAGATTAAAACCCTAGGAGAAGACGGTGCTGAAAGTAATTCATGCTTATGTGACTTGCCCACAAGGAAATTCAAGTACTTGTTGTGTTAACATTACTTAATCATATTATGTTGGCAACGATTTGTCCAACTTCCGTTACGATTGACCATATTGGCTGCAAGCAACAAGTTTGAACTGATATTGACAGAAAGATAGAAACACTTGTTATTGAATGAACTCTATGCAATATCAAGTGAGATAAAGACAATACGCTTTTAGTACTCAGTTTGTAGACTCATTATATATGGTATGAGGTTCATGCCAAATTCCCCACTTGAGGTATTGCGTTACAAATGACCTTAGATCTATAATAAAAGCGTTATGGTTCGTATGAAGAGATTAAAATATCCACAAAGTAGCTATTAGTAACACCTACCACAAAACGTTTCAGATTTCAAGCAACTTTCTGATTTCGGACTTTGATCGCCAAGGCCTTGACATATAATATCCAAAATATACAACGGGGCTTCTTCAATTCAATATTGGGCATTTACATACTGGTGGGGTTGAAACCCTATGCCCCGTGACCAACATCTCTGAACCAAGGTTTCTTGGTCTGTACTGATGCATTATTTTATACACACAATTTAAGCTCCTATATACCTTGGCTTATGGTTAGCAACATTTTGTATGGCCGTTGCTATGGCAACCACCCAACAACAGTAAAACTCATCTGTAACTTCTAAAATAATGAAAACAAAAACTAGTGATGTCGGTGTTAAAACATAGGTATTTGTGCTCTGTGAATACAGTGGTACCATCCAAAGCAGGCATAGGTACAGTTTAAGGAACCGTTGTCATAGCAACTACCGAAAAATAATGAAATTGTTCCTAAATAAGTGAAAATGCTTAACTTTTACAGTCACAATTAGAGTATCGATTGCCATGGTTACCACTCATTAATGCACAAAATATGGAATATCAACATGACATAAGCTATTTTTCTCTGATATTTACAACCAATAGCAAAATTGAAAGTAGTTGTTAGTTGTTACCATGCTACCATAAGAAATCTTAGTAGCATTAGGAATATTTACTTTAGTTTGTCTTAGTCTTGATCAGAATCGGCTACAATCGACTCTACATTGATCTTCTTGATCTATAGAGCCTCATAATTCCAACATTCATTTTCAGCTTCATCAAGCTATTCCTCTTCTCCATCATCAGAGTCAGACTTAAAATGAAGTGGAAGAGCTTGCTTTGAATACTTCTCGGCATAACATTTGCTGTTTCTTAAAACCCAACTATGCCCAATGGGCAAGGGATGATTGACGCATTGGTAGTGTAGTTGTAGAAAAGACAATACGTTTGCCCTCTCGATATGATGTAAGAGGGTATCTTCATCTGGAGGAAGACGAGATAATGTTGTGTTCTTCAACTTCTTCCACATTTCTACCCTAGCTTGGCACAGTGGTTCCCTAGATTTGTCACCATAGACATAATGACAAATTTGGTAAGGTCCTTGATAACTGATGGTTTCATTTCTAGGGAACTACCACATTCCCGGAGCAACTGGATTATTTCTTTATCTAGCCTATCGTAAATTGTGCCTTTACCGTGGCCATAGAACGACGAATTACTATCACAGCCTGTCAGTGTGTGGACAAACTAAGACAACAAACTAAAGTAAATATTCCTAATAGTACTAAACATACACACACAAACGCCATTATGATTGCAAAATTACGGTTTACATCGAAACCAAATTGAGAAAAGAAAGAGACGCTGAGAGCTCACCTTGTTTGCCTGGCAAAGATTGCAAAATTCAAGTACAGCGTTTTGGTGATACCTTCCCTGCAACTCATCGATGTTCACATCCTGCGTCGATAGGGCAGTTTTTATATTCCCCTTCGTTAACTCTTTCACGTTTAAATCATCACGTAATTCGTGTAAGCAGTCAATTAACACGTTCCACAATTTTTCATTGACACTAAACTCTATGATTTCACTGATCAATTCTGTATCTTCCCTTGTACCACATACAAACTTAAGAACTCTGGCGACTATTTTGCTGTCCGATTTATTCTGAAAGAGTTTCTTCAGTTGCTTAAGATCAATATATTGAGCAATGAGGAAGCCTTGCACCCAGGGATGAAAAAAGGTAACATCGCTTAACGTGGAAAATCTCATACTTCTGTAATTTCCTGAAGTTAGCTTAAGAAATCCGATTGCGATAGCAGTGTCCACATTTTTTATACCTATACATTTTTCCAATTGTTGCTTATTCCAAGACGAAGTTATCTCTTCCCTCTTTTCCAAGGAAACCTTGCAAAGTTGCCTTTCAATATCTTCAATCTCCTTGCGATCTTCTTGAACATGTGGTTTCTGCATGTGCCTTAAGACCAAGCAAGAGACAACAGCACCTACTAGAGATGACAGTTTATTGATGTTGATATCAAATTCTGCTGAACATGTTCCCCCTGAAGACAAAATGTGGATGAACGCACACATATATAGAGGACAATCAAGAAAGTTTTCCATCAGATCATTATCATTGAGGTGTTTTGTCACCGTTGTAACTTTATCTTGATGCCGTGATTCACTACTACTATCTGGATTCCAGGACATGTATATTTTACATACTTTTTCAATGTAATTTTTCAATTGCTGCTCGTTAAAGTTTTTCATTTTTATCTCAGTGTAGGGCTGCTTAAAGCAAGGAACGGCTTTGTCTAATTCGCTGGATGTAACCACTAACTGCAGATTAGGATACACTTTGTCAATTGGCTCAGCTAGAACTCTTTTTATTTGGATATCCTTGGAGTGTGACATTTTGTGACACCTTTTGCGTTTAGAAATCGCTTCTAACCCGTACATAACAATTTGACACTCGACAGTTTGAAGTAAATGGAGGATTACATACCACTTAATGTCTAAATCAGTAGGTATGTCTCGAGACAAAGCTTCAGCGAGACCCATGTTTATGTCTTTGACTTCTAAAAAGAACAACAACTTTTGCTGTTTCTGCATATCAGTTTTCAACGACCACTGCCAAGCTAAATATTTTTGAAGTGTTGTTTTCCCGTTACCTAGCTCGGCTGTAAACAAGGCTCTTTTGGTAGAGTCGAAGTCGCTAGATTTAAGAAACACATTGCTAGCTTTAGTCTCTTTACCCTGCTTTTTGTTGAACTCAAAGGTTGTAGGAATATAAAGTTGTTCGATATCAATAGGTTTTCCCCATGGCAAGGGAGTTATGTATCTCATTCCTTTATATATGTTTTCTAGATGGTTGATTAGAAGTCCTTTCTTGTCTTCTAATAACAAAAACAAACATAAATACAATATGTTATGTTATAAAGGAATGACAGAAAAACAGCATTTATAGTGTAAAGATATTATTTCTCTTTGAAACTTTTTTTTCAGATTGTCGAAATTCCTTCCCAGCATTTTGATTAATGGTGCTAAAATTATGTATATATTTTGTAAATCGGAAATGAAACATACAAAACAAATCAGCATCCGTCTGATATTTATGACAAAATATATATACTATGACACCATAATGTTACACGAATTAAATATATTCGATTGTATACGTTCTAATTTCGACTATGCCTTGATCTGTCTCAATTCGAAATACACAACACATGTTATACTCTGCTGTAAACTATTTGATGATTATGACATGGTCATCGACTGGGCTCATACATTTTAAGTAACACAAATACAAGCATATCATAAAGTAAGTAAATCGACAAGCAGTACATTTTAAAACACGTGTGTATTTAGCTTTTTTTTGTTACTTTACAGAAGAAAAATACTATAAACCACAAGGATATAAAGTGATTTCCTTTGTTTTTTTTCTATATGCAACCCCTTACGTTTGCTTACCTATTTGTGAGTTTTCCATGAGTGGAATATCCTAAACAGGATAAAAAGAGATTAGAGAGATTGGTATTATGGTAAATATTGTTGTATTGACTTATTTAAATAAATAAATAAATAAATATATATATATATATATATATATATATACATATATATATATATATATATATATATATATATATATATATATATATATATATATATATATATATATATATATATATATATATATATATATATTAGGTATTAGCTACAAAGCTAAAGCTACAGCTGCACGAAATATATGTGAGAGTATGTATGAAAAGATTTGAATATGAGATACATTACCGTTGGAAGTCTGTCATGTGTGTTACCTGCAGAATAGCAAAACAAAATTTCATGAAAATAAATAAAGTTTGAAGTTTCTTGCTTCTAAGGTCATACCATGGCTAATCTCCAACTGTTAGCAAACTTTTGACAGCATACTTGGATTTTTGTGAAGGTTATACGCTGACAGTGATTTTTCATACCTCTATTGGTTACTTTTATTCTTCTGAGTAGATCTGCGGTCTAGTGACCTCTTTTATGCAACTGTTTTTTATATTTTTTTCCGGCCAATTCGATAGATGCCACTTTTGGGAGAAAGCACCTTAAAGTGTGCACATATTTTTCTATATTGCCTGTTTAACCGTTATAAAAAAAAAGATGTTTCATTGTTTAATGTTCAAAGCTAGACTTGTCAGCTAGTTCGTTACTCTGTATATCTTTTTATCTGTAATTTATTGCTGGCTGCAAGAGAGTGGGTTCTTGCTGCAGGAGATTATGTAAACAGTCTGGTGGACAGGGTCGCTCGCCTTCGTTCTTCGTAGACGGTAAAGTGGACAGAGTCAGCTAAAGTATGTAGTACGGTGGATAAACGTTGGCCGGCTTGCAAATGGTTTCCGGTACGGGTCAATCTTATTTGATATGTCGTAACTGGTCAGTAAATCGGAAAGGTTTCTGCACAGTTAGGGGATCGGTTTTAAAGCCATGCAAGTAGCGTGTTTAGTCCGTAATTTGAAGTATATTGTGAATAAGTGACAAGGCAGAATCCTAGCCAAATTTTGGCCGTTTTCAATTCAACTAACGTGTTATTATTTTAGCTTGCAAGCTTGCAACAACACGGTTATTTTGTTTTCGCGCATAACAATGTATGCAGTACCGGTATTTTCTAGTTCAAAGAAGCATATCTGGAGTTCCCGACCATTTACTTTGAAAAAGTTAAAATCGTGTGACTTTGAAGAAGGTAAAATCGTTTGACCATAATCGAATCATCTATGATTCATCCATCAAGAAATTGATTAAGTTTGGCAATTGCTCTTACAACTTGCTTTTTTTGTTTTTTGATAAATTATATCTTGGTAGGAACTACTTACGTTGACACCTTCTTTTGACGATGAAACACGCAACCACCAAAAGTACGAAGAACAAAACTAAAATAATCGGAATAACGATAGTTATAGCAGTATGATTTGCAGGGTCACTGCTCGGTTCCTCACGGGGTTCCTTACGTTGAGTCCTGGAGCAAGTATCTGGAATAGAAAACATGAAAGTCATGTTAGTCAGCTTTATGCAATCACTAGCACCTTGAGGTCACAACAGTTTCATTTGCATCTATTGCATCGCTCCCAACAGTCTGTTACTGCTGTGTTCAGTTGAATGATTCTGTTGTCCTGTATACTGAAGACACTCAGCCGGACGTTATAAAGCAAATGGCGTATAAAGTTGTATCTTCCCACATGCAGGTATGTCTTTGTATGGATTTTACTGTTGAATCGTTCACGCGGTATAATGAGAAAAGAAGCATGTATGACCTTTTCCAATGTGAAAGTCACGACAAAAATTGTCCCCTTTTTTTAAAATTTTATATACACTTTCAGGTTTTCAAATGTTATTATAAAGCAAAACCTGTTACCAAACTGGATATTAACATAGCTGTCAGATAGTCTAAAAGGTTGATTCCCTTCCACAGTGCATCGAGGAGTCAGCGACATATTGCTGTTCTATTCCTGTCTTAAAGCAATGCCACTTACCAAACTTGAAGTAAGCTTAATTGTCAAATAGTATAAAAGGGTTATTTTCTTCCACGATAATACGAGATTCAGTGACATATTACAAGTATCCAAATCCTGTCTTACAGCAAGGCCACTTACCAAACTGGACGTTTGTATACCACTTACCAAACGGAACGGTTGTATATAGCTGTCAGAAAGTATGAAAGGGTAATTTTCCTTCCACAATGCAACGAGGAGTCAGTGACATATTTCAGGTATCCAAATCCTATCTTACAACAAGGCCACTTACCAAACTGGACGTTTGCATAGCTGTCCGATAGAACAAACGGATAATTTCCTTCCACATTGCAACCGAGATTCAGTGACATATTGCAGCTTTGAGAATGGATGTTGATTGTTGAGGATGTAGTCCAAGTATCTGATGAGTTATCATACTGGATCTTGGTTGTTGTATGTGTACCATGAGTCTTTTTAATTGCATCAAATGTGAAGTTCACTAAAGGCCGACTTCCAGAAACACTACAAGTTATAGTATCTGTATTCTTGATTACACATTTTCTACAATCGAAACATTCTCCGATCTGTGGACACGACCGTTTCGGTGCAACTGAAAAAAAAAGCAACAGCAGCATGTCAACTTAGTTCAAACAGTCATAATGCGATTTAGATCAACAACCATAATTACATCTTTGCAACAGGGTTTATCATTAATTTATTTACGATTTTGAAGCCATAATCCACAAACATGCGAAAGCGTTTGTAAACTATATAAATATAGCGAATAATGATTCTGCACCGCTAAGAGACGGACAAACGTGATCAGAGATGAAGTTCTATGATTTTACAAGTAAAACGTGGTGAGTGTAAATCACGTCGCGCTAACATCGTTACCACCAAGTTTAATTTTTCGTACACCTAGACGTGTTAACGGATTGTAAATATTCAAATCAGCTAGATATTTCTTCCTGGTGGAGAAAAAAGGAAGTGAATGAAGCCTTTCGTTGGTATACCCGTAACAATAACTAATCCTAGAAATTTGTTTCATTACCTTTCACAAATGATGGGAATCTTGTCCCAGTGTATTTACTTACTCGGTCGCTGCAAAGTAACTACTGCTTCTTCGATTGGCCTTCCAATAAGAACATGAATAATTTTGTATTGATCGAAGTCATTCTTTGTTACTTCGTTGATAATCAAAGCTCCGGTCTCCGAAATATCATAACGACTTCTGTCCCCGTCAGAAATTGTTTTCCGTCCGTTTTCAAGTTTCACAATGGGAATATCAAATGCCGTCTTCCCACTATACCAGAAAACATTACCGATGACACTCAAGTAACAGTCGATGGAAGCTCGTTCACCCAATTCAGCATATACTTTCTCATCACAAGGAAGTACGGTACCTGAGTACGAAATAATTACAGGAATAGCAATGGATTTCTAGGAAACCTTTTAGACAAAAAATGAGGAGCATCACGGGGGGGTTATTTGTTGAAGGATAACATCACTGGACATTAATATACGTACAAAGAAGTAAAAAAAGAATTTTCAGTATACACATTATATTCTTTGTTTCTTGGTAAAGCTGAATATATTACCTATTAACCGAGTAAATATATATACACATATATACATCTGTTCAATGTCTGTTAAAATTATCTCTTTCGAGATCCGGATTTAGGAATCACAAGTGATTGCGAGTTGATAAACATCATGTTTGATCTCTAGAGTAAGGTAAAATATGTCTCCAAGCAGAATTGGCATTCTTTGATACAGGTGGCAATTGTCTACGACCTTCCTTACCGATTTCGAACCTATGGACATACAATGAGCATCGATAGCACAGTTGGTTAGGGTGTCCGCATTGAACAATTGAGGCCCGGGTTCGACTCCCGTTGGAGGCAGGGAGCGTTTTCACTGTTTTGGGTTTCCCAACTCACTTCAATTCCTATAATATGTTATAGCGAATTCTCTTAGACAAACATTTACATACTTACCCGTACTACAAGGTGAGGAGACCATAACAAGCACAAGAATCTTCAAAACTTCCATTTTGATTTGGTTTCCTTTTATGTACGGTTAACGTTAAGTCTTTATATCTGAAATGGAATTATTTAATTATATATATATATATATATATATATATATATATATATATATATATATATATATATATATATATCTATATATATATATATATATATATATATATATATATATAATTAAATATATATATATATATATATATATATATATATATTTAATTATATATATATATATATATATATATATATTTTCTTTAGCAAGGATGGTACATGCGGTCAGGGAAAAAATTGCTTTGTGTTTTTCGCAAAAATATGCTTAAGTGTGTTTGCATAATCACAAAATACTGCAATGCAGTAGAACTACTAAGGACTGTCGCCAAACATTTAAAGGGAATGCAAGGATCATTTGGCTCCTTTATTTCATAATTTTATCGCATTTGCAAACTTCTTAGCGCATTTGCTAACTGAACAGTTATGAGGCTCATCTGTTGTTTAGCCAGACTAGCCTAATATACTTTTAATTAACAATTGATATCTGCTTAACTTTGGGTAACACTTGCATAGTTCTCGTAAATTTGCCTAACAGTCGCCACCAAATTCAAACAGCTGCTTTAAAATGTATTACAATTTCTAATGAGAAGTTGTTGTCTTTTTCTTTATTTAAGTTGCATGTACAGGAATTATTTTAGTTAAAAAAACGGAAAAAAATAGTCCGTTCTTACTGTTCACATTTGCCAGTACGTAGGTGGCATGAAAGAATAAATATAGTTGAAAAATGACAATATTTATGTCCATTTTGATGGCAACTTGTAATGTCGCAAGAGCATCACATTTGGTATTCTGTCACCTAACTTCACATATGTATCATTTGTTTATGTATGGAACTGCCTGTGGTTTAGGATGCACCGGAAATCAGGTATTGACAGACAGATCACTCTGTCTTGACTCATGGCATTCGACACTTCCTTCCGTGTATTAAACAAATTCGTTTAATTCATCATTGGTATCTTGATCCATGTAGCTTCCATAATACATTACAAACTCAGAAATAACACAAAGAGCGCCTTCACTAAAGATGTTTTCACTGAAAAAAAGACTATTAAAATAGGGGCCACCAACCGAAAAGATAAGGCAAGGGGGTAGAAGACACATTCATTATCTATTATCTATTATCATTATATCAATTGTTCATTCCAATGGGGGCGGAGGGCTTAAAAAAGCCCCCTAGATAATAAAAATAAATATCGATTGCTCTTTGGATGCATGCCCAAAGTGATCTTAATGATAAACAAATTGAAACTCATGTAGATAATAGTTCATGGTGTGGATTCTATAAAAGTGTATGAACTGTTCTTCTATAGCCCCCACCCACCATGTTTTCTGAAAGTAAGTCACTTTTGCATATTTTAAAATCTTTAATGGGGCGATGTTATCTTTTCAAAGAACTGCACGATCATAATAAACGACTCGTAACCCTCTCATATCTTAAACAACCCTAATCTACTGATGAAATAAATCTCGTACTCCTATGTGCATGACCTTTTGACCACATAACGTATTTTGTTTTAAGAAGTTATAAGAAAAACACAAACAATGGGTCTCTGAGTTTTGGTTCCTACATTTACTCAATGTCCCACTCTGTCAAATATGCAATTTATTTTTGGAAAGATATAAGTAAATATATCGGTCAATGTAAATATGCATGTTGTAGATGTTGGCATCTAAGTTTATCTTTTGTTTTGTCAATGATACAACAACGTAGCCAAACGATAATATAATGTAACTTTGTAAGTATGCAGATGATGCTATCTAGCTTTATCCTGTGTGTTGTCAAAGCTACGAATTTTTGCTTTTGTTTTACCAGTATAAGCGCGACAGGGTAATACAGGGTTGGGTTTTGTTACACGAGCCAGGTTACATGTTGGATCCGACCCTGATTTGAGTGTGCAACTATATGGAATAACCGCAATGTCCACTCTGGTAACACAACATTTATTGATCACTTAATCCCCCACCCCCAATAATAGTTTAGTTTAGTTAGTTTTTAGACTCAAGGATCAGGAAGCTTTACAGTAAATTATTTGAGACCCTATCCGTGTTAGACCGTGGATGAACACCGGTATATTTCAAGCCTTCTTTTTTCGATTTGTTTAAAGAATAACGAGGCAGGGGTGTGAATTCGCTTCCATTCCTGCTCCAGGGACCGCCATTTAACGTCCCCATCCGGCGAGAGTGTATATCACAGCAGCTAACTACTTTATCCAATACTAAAGGTAGGCACAGACATCCCATTCGACATCACTGCAGTGCAGCCATGACGAATAAGTTGTATCGAAACCAAGTGAAGAATAGAAACAAACCCATTTCCCCAAGTTTACAAACCAAAGATACCAAATCCACGGGAGACTCACTTCACACCCACATTACCACTACAATGCAGCGATTTTTGAATACTGTAGGTCAAGCGGAATGTTCCGGGAACCTAATGATTGTGGGGCGGACAATCTAACCGCTGAACCACGCGTTTGCCTCATTGTTAAAACAGGTCTACAGTCTAATCGTGTATAAAGATGTTTTGTTTGATTTGAAAAATCGCACCTTTTTGTTACGATTACTTCATTCGCAGGGACAAAATGTTTCATCGATATTTTATAACTATTCAAATATAACAACATTTTGGATTTGTGCCCCATTTTGGTCAACATGTCGTTATTAAATTAAGTGTTCACGAAACTAGCTGATGTGTTGGTATATGGGCAACATTCATCACTATCAGTGGCATAACTATATATTCAGGTGCAGCATCACAGGGCTCAGACCACGTGGGTGGGGCTACAGTGACAAGTATACACACATCTGCCTAAGCCTAGTGTTGATATTAAAGGTGCAGTCGGTAATACCTACTGGGCATCCATTTATATGTACATATGTGCACTTTCTTTATTCTGCAAAGGCTTGGAATTTTCGAATCGTTAAATTGACCCTTCAATCGAATATCTGACATCCTAGGTCGGAAACTAGCTATGCCCACCCTAGGAGTGAATATATTTGTTCATAGGCCTATACATCAACTGAATTGCTGCAGGCCTATCAGAAAGTACATGTGTGTATGTGGATGCAAGTAACTGTATCGATAGGTACTGTACACAGGGACGTCGCTAGAGGGGGGGTGTGGGGGGGGTGTCTCACCCCCCCAATCTTGGTAAAAATTACGATAGTTGGAAAATTTGAGTGCGACAGTCGGAATTTCCGACTGTCGGAATTTCCGACTGTCGCCAGCTTCAATTCGGAATTTCCGACTGTCGCACTCTAATTGTTCTGACTGTCGCACTTTTATTTTCATATGTTCTTGTAATTTGTGAGTGACATAAAATTTTCGATCAAAATTGACCTTTAATCAGTCATATTTACCACGTTTTCCTCGTAACATTGAGAAATTGTATCTCGCGATCCTTATACTCCACCATACAAAACTTCGTATGATATTGAATACTCTAAAAACAAAATACAACGTTCGCCAGCTTCAATTCGGATAATTTATGTATTAATTTTGCTATTGGGTGGGTCGACCCTGTTCGCTTGCTTCAAGTACAGGGACGTAGCCAGGGGGAGCAGGGGAGCGACTGCTTTCAGTGTCGAAAAATATGTTTAAAAACTGTTGTTATTACACTGCTAATACACGGCGATAACGATATTTGTTTTAAAGCCACTGCACATCTGGCTGTCTTACAAAATATGAAAGTTTATATTGTCCATCAGTTAAGTTCGTCAAATGTATTTCTGATATATTATGTAAAAGAACATGTAAAAGAATTCAAACAGGAAAACAAAATCTGCTGATAATATGATATCATATGATAATGATGAAACTGGCAACAAATTGCACCAGATCGCATCTAAGGACCTTCAATTGTTCAAAAATATCTCAAAGGGGAGGGGGACACCCCCTCCCCTTAGACCCCTCCCCCATAACAATCGCAAAAGGTGTTCCCTCTTTCAAACTCCTGGCTACGTCGTTGTTATATATATTGTCTCTATGGTATACAATTAAAACGCCAATGCTAATCTATGGAAGCTTAAAAGTGCCATCAACATAAGCAAAAACTTTGCCCAATAAGGTACAAATGTATCGAAAAAAAGTTCGGAACATAAGTGCAGTCGCGAAAGATGGCTGACACTGACCGTATCGTTGACGATTAGTGCGGGGGTTGGGGGGGGGGGGGGGGTACAAGGCAGCAGTCGGAATTTTCTGGCTCCAAAACCCATCCAGTTGGAATTTCAGCCACTACACCCCCCCCCCAATCATCAGGCCTTAGCTACGTCCCTGACTGTACATGGGTGTGTGTTAGGAGTGGGGTGGGGGGGGGGCAATAGCACGTCTGGACTGCACCGTCTTGCTTCTGATAACATATTATCGAGGTGTGAGGGGAAAAAACAATGCTAATAACATGCAGCGTTCCCCCAAATTTATTGCTTAATGGGAGTGGGACTCAAATAACTGCTGATGAGGGATATATGTTGTGCCAAGGGTGCATGCATTCTTGTAGAATTGCATCCAGTGTCTTATCATAAGTCACCGATCGGGTTCCAGAGGCGGAGCTACCTTTTTTTACCAGTTGGTCAAGATCAAACATGTGCATTTGGTATATAGACATTTAGAAAATTAAAAATATGTCCACTCATGACTGCAGTAGTTGCAACACATTTTTCTTGAACTGCTGATATTACAGCAGCAAATTGCGAATAATATTGAGTAGAATTATGAAGAAACTGTTTGTTTCCAGAAGTGCCCATTCCAGTACATTAGAACAGGCTCAACTGGCTGAAGTATGGATCCAAGACCCAAGTCCTCATGCTGGAAAGTGAGTTCAAGTCCACGGTCTGGACTTGAGTACTCTAGCACTGGCGATATTAAAGGATTATTAGTAAAGGTTTGCCACTAAGAAAATATGAGTTTCACCCACTTGTGTAATTTTAATTGTTCTACAAAATATCAACTTTAAAAATGAACTTGAATATGCCCTGAAAAAATATTTGTACAATTATATTCTAAGTGGCAGAGCGCGTCAAGTAACATGCTGAAAACTCTTATATTAAGATAATGTTAATGATTTTTCAAACTACCAATTTATTTCCCTTTTTTTTTGGGTGGGGGGGGGGTGGTTTCAAGATTATTGGGACATTGGGAACTATGAAATATCTTCCTCCTTCACACTTGCATAAGACCATTAGAATAAACGATATGAAAACAACACTAAGATGACACTAAAATTTGTTGTAACTTTATCAAATTAGGCTATTACTAAGACTGCAGTCATGTAACATTTGAAGTGTTCTATGAGTTAATTAAAAATACCAAAAGAAAAAAATACAAACATGCATATTAGGGCAAAGCATCCTTTTGCACTAAGTTATGTATTTACTCTAACCCTCTAACAGCACTTGAGGCAACATCGATGCATGATATAATACTTAAGTTGGGTGACATATATACCACCCACAGCCTATATGGGGGTTCATAATATTGAAAGAAGTGGTGGCCATGGAATAGTTGAGGAGCTTTAGGCTAGTCCATGACACTAGTACAAGGTATTAATCAGTGACACATGCACGTATTACCTCCATTCTCTATAGATAGCCTACCTAGAGAGGGGATATCGGCAGGCATCATGCACCCCATATCTTTACAAATTATCTACATGAGGTTTTATCCTATTAATATATATCACAAGTTTTATTCCACTGATTTCCATCTGGTGAAACCACTCCTGAATAAGCAATGTGATGTTGCTGGGGTAACTAATATGTACTTGCATACTATCACCATTAATTTCATACCAACGGAGACAATGCTAACAGTTACAATTGTATTAAAAATAAGACCCTAATGATAAAATGACAATAATGATCATCGACTACCTATGACATAATAAGATATAACCATTATGATATAAATTTGATGTGTTCTTCTGGAGTTATTGTGTTGAACTAGTCTTCTTTGTGACACAGACTCATACATGCACACCCACATACACTCAGAGGTACGTAGCTCTAGATAGAGCTTCTTACATAGGAAATATTGTGTCTACTGCCTTTCCATGTTTTGCACACTGGGGTACACACATGACCTTTGACCTCCATCAAAGAAAAGACGCTTCTTGCTCTCAACATTTGACATTACCATTCCCTGTTGGATATGTCATGTTTAAAAGGTTTTTGTTTGAAAATTGACTTCTAAAGACCTCAACTGACAGCTTACCTTTACATAAAGTCATATAATTTGTTGGTACTTTAAATATCATACATCTACATTAATACTGGGTTAACGTATGCTAAGTATGAAATTCCTGTAAGCTTCCCTTGTGAAGTTGTTGTGATGCTGTGTTTACAAGGAACGCGTCCTAAACGGACACACCTAGTACACGGTTGCTCTTTCATAGTCTACTGTATAGGCTAGGCTATATACTACTGTGCATAGTTTAGATTGAAGAAAATAAATACCACGAATATCATAATTACTAACTTCAGCCTTTTCAATAATCCACGGAAATATTCCACGAAAACGGCCTTTTTTTTTGTTTTTCAAGAAATTGAATAATTCTGTAACCATTTCAACTTACCTAATCACAAAATAGAAGCGTACTAAAACAATCTTCTACGTTACCGAGGCATGTTTCGACGCAATTTTGACGCCCAAGAAATACGGTTAGAGTTACCAGACCATATACTACACTAGGTAAGGTGAGCATTAACAGTATACCTACATATGCATTACCGTTGCCACAAAAAGGGAAAAGTCCGGACATTATTTCTATTATGTTGTACTGTTCTATCACATACAATGCGTTGCGACAAAAGGGAAAAGTCCATACATTATTTTGATCCCTAGTGTACGGAAGCTTAGAAGAGGCATTACTGTTAACTCTCACAAATTGCAAAACCAGGCGAGGGGAATTAAAAACACCGTTTTAATAAAATACAGCAGGACTGTAGTAAAGTTAAGATCTTTGAGAAAAAATAACAACATCTGAACGTTACTTCTTAACTTCAAGACGTTAATATTCTGAAAATGGCAGTAATTTGGACGGAGACATTGTCCTCTTTGTAGACTGTGTTAAAGGGTAAAGTTCCACACAGTTCTATTTTGACGATGCGAACAAAATGTTAAAAACAATAAAGATATGAAAATAACACCTTTTCACACTTTCAGAAAAATACCAGAGTATGCATAACCGTAATTTACAAATGTTTTAATATCTTTGTTCAGATATTCCAGTGGCGTAGGAAGGTACTTTTGAGTGGGGGAGGGGGAGGGGGGCTGAAGACTGATGGCTGGCCTGGGGGAGGGGCCTAAGGGGAGGGGATGCGGAAATTTTTTTCATTTCCAGGTGGCCTCAGATGCATCTTGGTGCAATATAGCACACTTCAACACCCACTCCATTTGTAAATAATTTTGCATTTTCACCTGGCCTTAGATGCAATTTTGTGCTCCAAATGAGATTTTTTTCTCATTTGGAAATGAAAAAGGGGTTTCTGACTTGCGAAGGGGGGGGGGGCGGAATGATACTTCCGCCCTCCATATTTTTCACTGGGGGGCTGGCGTCCCCCAGCCCCCGGTTCCTACGCCCTTGAGATATTCAGACTTTCTCTGTGATTTATTTACTTATCTTCTCTCTGAGCTTACATCTGTAAATGTGTAAGTTATTAGGACTATAACAAGGTAACGTCTGATCTTCCTCGTTATACACTTTTCGAAGATGGTGGCCGGACACAATTTTAAACTTTAACCATTTTGCCGGGTTACAGAATTTCGTAAAAACTTTTGGTTAAGTTGGTACCATTTAAACATTAGTCATGATATGTCACATCTAGGACTCCATAGAACAGTTAAAGGGAAACAGAAGGCTTATCGATCATTCAAAGAGAATACGGGAACTTAAAAAAAATGATTGGAAACCCTCTTAAAGTACAAAATTACTGACTTTCACCCCAGTTTCTTAATAATTCCTTTTTAACAGTAGCCAAAGATAAAAGGGTATGTTTCCCTTTCGTGGCACAACTTACGTATCGTCCGTTACTCATCAGTATTGAGCAATAGGTACAATTCCCAAACACTTACTTGTTGGGGTATTTAAGATAGGTTTAGTTATTTAATGGTCGATGAAACTTACCTGTAACGAATGAAATGGCAGTCATTCAAATTGACAGCTCCCCGATTTGTCAAGTTTTTCCGTTCTGACCCCCAACTAGCTGATAATTGGCAATGTATATACATTGACGACTGACATGGTTTTGCACCGTGCACCATTTGATTGGTGATGTATTTTTTTGGCAATTATAGACGAAGAGTGCAGGATGTTATATTCCAGATTTGGACATTTTTTTCAAGATTGTACCGAACGTGAAAAAAACAATTACTTCCGCATTTTACCGTTTTGAAATCATAACGCCTCTGTTTTTTGTGACTTCATTTTCTACTTCAGTGATTTTTGTTTATTTAGACCACAGCTAGGCTTACAGATTTATGGAGAATTATGGAGAGTGACATAGTTATGGAGTGTTAGAACAGTGGTTAACGCCGTTGCTTTTTAATCATAAGGTCTCGAGTTCGAGTAATTTCAAGATTAATGTATGTCATCCAGTTACAGAGTTGTTGACAATTCATAATCATGGTCGTTAAATATGAATCTAAGAGACTGACTTCGGTCAGCTTCGGCTTTGATAAGCCAATGATGGCTTCATTCTCGAATTCCTGCTTGTTAGAGGCATCTATAATGCATACAATATATGTGACCAGTTATCAGTTAGCGTACCCCCTTTAATTATTGTTTTTAACAGATATTGGAAAATCCATTATATATATATTGGATTATCCACTAGACATAGATGTTCCAGAGGAAGAATAAACACATGCCAGTCATGGATACTGCGTTCCTTGGATGTTATATTTTGAACTAATTCATACATGTTAACAGCGCCATATATTATGATGCAAAACATTGAAAACACATATCATCAGGATTCCCCACCCTCTCCCCCTACTCCTAGATACTACCTGCACGAGATTATTTGCTGATGTTGACCAGCGTGCATGTGTGGCGTCATAACTTTTTGTGCAAAATAAATATTAAAATAATGAGAATAAACTGCAATTTTTTTGGCAATCATTAATATGTCAGAAAAGAAAAACTATAAAAATGATGAAAAATGAGATGGAGAAGTATAAAATATATACACTATAGAGACCGAGTCCAATTGAACTCATACACTATTACAATTGTATTACATTTTGGCGAGCAGAACAGTGTTATAACAATACTGTAAGCGGTTGTGTCTTGTGTCTTATTGAAAAAAATCCCAAAGAAAGTTGATCATATATTTATAATGCATAGACTCATATATTACACTATTTTACGTTGTAAGAAATCGGTATTGTATTCTAATAGTTACACATATATAAGATAAATAGATAATGCCTAGTAACTGTAACAGTTCACGAATATGAACATACTGTTAACTGTATTTTGAAACCTTTTCATTCTGGCAGGAATATCAAATATCTTTACAAGCCCTGGAATGCCACGGTCTTTGTTTGTTTGTGATTCACACATGAACTTACGACCTTTTCGTAGACTTTTTACAGGAGACTATGTATGCTTTTACATAGTCGAATACTGTTGTATGCGTTTGCTATAATACGAGGGCGGTATGCAAGAATTAAAGATATGTATAGGTGATTGAACTCCTTTAGAAGGCCACAAAGTCAAATATATTGAACAAGGGAGGTTTGCATGGTCACTGGGATTTTTGATGTGGAAACATGTTTTGAGTACAATTGCAGATAAGTTTATTAAATAAAAGCGCTTCTGGTCAATTCGAGCATAATGCTTTACACTATGGCTCCTCTGCTTTGGAATATGTTTGAGCTATGTTAACATATTAAAAAAAACAGGTGGTCATAATAACACATTGTTAAATGTCTGTACATGTTTTAAAATAATGGGTTATTTCGACAATTTTTGTTTGTCGTATCTTATGATTTCAAGCAAGAATTTGCCAAGAAATGAGAAGAAATACCCTCTAAACCCCGCCCCGCCCCCATCGCCGAAAACAAGCACCAACCAAATTTATTTTAATGACAGTGTAAAGTCACCGGTAGGATATAACAAACTCTATGTTTCTGAGTTTGTTTAATCAAATCGGGCAAGTTCCTGCATATCCAAGGAGATAGGTTCAATAGGCTTATACTCTTAACACAACTTCATTAACACGTACATGGTACCCACCATCAGTGGCGGAGCGTCCATCCCCCCCCCCCCCCGACGGACTCAAATGGACTGCTGGCGCTCTTGTCAGCTTTTTACGACTTTTTATTTATTCGCGATTATTGACTTTTTTTATTGCGCTCTTATCTACCTATTGGTATTTGTCACATTTTTTGGCGATGACACCTGTTTATTCTTTGTTTATCTGCAAATTAGCAAAGCCCGGAAAGGGTCATTTTCGGCGATCTAGGGAGTATCTTTATTCAAAAATTTCTGTACGCTCCGCGCCAACCCGTGGTGGCGCTCCGCTTAGATAGTGTCGGAAGCGCCCCTACAGACAATTCTCGCCCCCCCCCCCCTGACCAATACCCCTAGCTCCGCCACTGCCCACCATATATGATAGTTGACGTATAAACTACATATATATATATATATATATATATATATATATATATATATATATATATATATATATATATATATATATATATATATATATGTAGTTTCCACTCTAAAGGGTATGGAAAACGATAATTTCAATAGAAAATATAACACAAGGGTCCTACATCTAGCTCACCGTAGAGATACCTCCCGTTAATAAGAGCGAGTTCACTCAGCCTTTTCGTATTGTTCCATTCTACTTATTACAAAGACACTCTAACGTTGTATTTTGAAATGAATAGAGTGCGATCAAACAGAGCTTAGTTTTTCGTAGTTGTTTATGATTTTGAAACGTTCATTGAATACCTTTTGAAAAATGCACCTATTTTAGTTGAACTTAGTTTAACAGCCTATACAAATCCACATCAACACAGCAAAGTATATGCATTACATGCACAGTGTGACCTTGATGTACAGCAACGTACAGCAGGAATATTATAATACATTTATGTGTGTTGGTTTCATGCAGCCTCCGGTGTATTTGAAATGTACGATATTGTGTATCTAACGTCTGTGCTACGTAGGCTTACAGTATGGGAATGGATTACAGTATCAGTAACACTACACGACAAGGTGAACTGATTTCCGGACAAAGTATATGTGAAACAGGAAGAAATATTGAATGAATACATATTCGTTTCAATTTAACACAAATGATGAGGTAAACATTACTTCATGCAAAAAAAAAATGCAGTGGTAGAAAAGAAAATGCAGCTGAATTAAATATATTATTTTAGAGAATGTAGAAGCTGATGACAGAATTATGAAACATTGGTAATCAGTAATGTTAACACAAATTCCCTAACTAACATTCAGAACCTAACGTCAGAAGTTTTATCGAAATCATCCTTCAAATGTTACCAAAATTACAATTTCAGACGATTTTTTTTGCCAACCATAGAAGTAATTCCTATTGGCATTGGACATACTGTAACGTCTCTTTTCTACCTGGTGGGGTAATATTTAAAGCTGAGATTGGCGGAAGAGAGTCTCTACTAAATATGGCAATGGAGACGATATTCCAGTAGTGCAGGTTATTGAAACCTCCTCCTTCAACTTACAAGGTTCTTGAAATATTGTGCTCACAACAAATAGCTGTTAGAGGTACAACGCAGAACTGTTAACGGAATACCATAATGCGGCGCAATTCGCAGTGCCAACGCAACGTCCAACGCAGTGTACAATAAACAAGAGTACGGAATCAAGGCTACAGAGACCAGGCGCGTATCCAGGATTTTCTAACCCGGGGGGCGCGAATTACTATCTAAGCGGAGCGCCACCATCGGTTGGCGCGGAGCGTTCAAGAAAATTTTTGGTTTTGATACCCCCCAGATCACCGGAAATGGCACTTCTCGGGCTTGAAAATGAGCAACCAGATGTAGACTTTTGCCTGAGAACCAAGTATTTCCCAAAAGTTTTTTTTTTCCATCCATAACCTTTTTGAAGTTTGTCACCAGTCACACATCATGTTCGACCTGATTGCATGTCCTATGGATGATTGCTTTTGTAGTTTATTCTACGTGACGGCCCACAATATCCGAAAGCCCCACTTTTGAAGGTTTTAAGCCCATTACTTGTTGAGAATTTGAAAATTCCCTTTTCTCGTGAATAAAATCACTTGAAAACATACCCATAATGTTGCAGAAAATTCAATCTATAGACAACCAATATAGAAAAACCTCCTTGAACCCCTAACAGACAGGTCCAAATTGAACGAGTAGAGGAAAGTATGATGACGAATGTTGGTGAGGAAATTTTGGAAAATTCCGACACAGTGAATTTATTGGTGTAGAAATATTGCAACCTCTTATAATGGCTTTTACAAAACTTGGTTGAAGGAACAGAAAAATAGCAGATATTTCCGATATCAGGTATATCGAAACCGAAGACTTCACTCATAGGCGTAGGTCCCGTAGGAGGCGGGGGCTGCAGCCCCCCCCCAATTGTTTTCCCATTTTTTGTCGGGCACCTACTGAAAGAAAAATAAATAGCAATGAATAGCTTAAAATGATCTCCTTGGTAATTGAAATAAAGTTGTAAGCTTGGCCGACATTACTACTGCAAAAGAGAGTTTTGACATAAATGGATCTGTATGGTTTTTCTCCATCTACATAAGACATTTGGTTGTTTACATTAGCATCCGGCGGTATACTGTGGAACTTTGACGGACCGTGCGGTACACGATGCCATTTGATGTAATGACCGATCTTGCCTATATTATATTGGCATCGATATGTTGAATGCGCGCTTCGCGCGCGAAAAATTTTGGCTTTTTTTTCGGGCAAGTCATTACAGCCCCCAAATCCAATCTGGCTCCTACGCCTTTGACTACACACATTGACAGTTTTTGAGGTTGTACATCGTGGAACATGCATTTCAATGCTGATTGATATGATGTTATATCTGCTCTTTGCTTTACAAATTCGAACAGGCGTGTAGCGAGTAGTTGCCAAGGAAGGGCGAAGCCTGTAGGCAAACTATCTAAGCGAAGCGCCACCATGAGTTGGCGCGAAGCGTACAAGAACAATTTTGGCCGAAAATGCCTCCCAGATCGCTGGAAATGACACTTCCCAGGCCTTGTAAGTTGCATCTAAGCATTTTCTATTTTGAAATTACTAGCGATGTCATAAAGAAAATTTGCTCGGGGAGGGGTTTGCGGTCGCCCCCTTCCCGAAATTGTTATGTCCCCAGACGACTCGGTCGAGTTCAAGTACATTAGTGAGAGAGGAAAAACGGAAACGTCAAAAATGGAGTTGTCGGGGTAAAGGGGTAGGGTGAGGCGCACACCCCCTCCGTAATCCTTGATCTGTCACTGGCTACCCTGTGTATATAATAGGGATCTTTCTCTTCCCGAGGCCTTGGCTATCTTCTACTCCCTCCTTTTCTCCTTTTTCTCTCTTTTTTCTTTTTCTTTTCTTTTCTTTTCTCTTCCTTCCTCCCCTCCTTTTCTTTTTTCCCCTCCTTTTCCCTTTTTTCTTCTCTTTTTTTTCTCTCCTCTTTTCCTTACCCGGGGGGCGCGCGCCCCCAACGCCCCCCCCTGGATACGCACCTGGAGACACCTACACGGTTTCAACAACGCTGTTAACCGATGTAACCGCAATGTGAACCATTTACCCTAGTTTCCTTTCTGAAAGCGGAACTAGGACCAATGCACTAGTGTTACTTATTACGGACTGACTGAGTCATTTACCACATGGTATATATAGATGCAGCTGAATTAAATATATTATTTTAGAGAATGTAGAAGCTGATGCCCTATATATATGCATAATGCCGAATGTTGATTGGTCATATTTATTATATGATCAACACGGCACGTCAACTATTGCACCTGAGCAAAACTCATCAGTCGCTCACAATGTGGACCTTAGCGTCACTGTGTAAAATACGCAGGCTTTCTCTCACAATTAAAATAAGTTTAACAATGGTACTTCCTGGTAATTCGAGAGTAATCGACATCATACCGATAAGAATGGTTGTGGTTTCTTGTAACATAATACTTACTATCATATTATGATATCCTTATGCTTATGCAGAAAGGAGAAATTCTAACTGTGAAACCGTAAGTTGTATTTTATTGTTTAGGTAGGTTCCCAGATGTCAGCATCAAGGGTCCTTGCGTAAGCAATGATAGTTTCATATGCACAGTGGAGAAATAACCTTTCCGAATTTTAAAAGTAACTTTTTCTGTCGATTACACCCGGAATTATATTACATATATTTAAACAATCGTGCTTGTAAAATCTCCATTTGTAATTTGATCTCTCAATCAGCAGTAATATGGCTTCTGAATTATTTACACTATTTTGCTTCATATCAGCCATCTTGATCTCGTTGAGTATGTTTTTGTTATTTTCCACTCTGATCAAGCAAAATAGTGTATAATATCACAATGTTCTTAATATAAAAAAAAAATGTTTCATTATTTCGGTTACAGATATTGCATCTTCACACGCTCAACTGACGACTTGCTTCCAACAAGAAAACGTCTTGGACATTGTCAAGACATGCCACTCTGAAGCAGGAGGCGATGTTTGTCTTGTGTGTCCGGTCAAGTTATCCTCTACAGCTGATGTCCTATGGACACGTGGCAACTCAAGCATTTATGCAGGTACTAATAAACTCGTTCGAGATGTAAATCTCCGCATAAACTCGTGTAGCACAGACTTGTCATCCTTACGAATCAGCAACGTAACTATTAAAAATGTCAACGAAAAGTATTATTGCCAACGTATAACCAACGCTGAATGGAATGCTGGGTTTATCCTCGACATTATTGGTAAGGATGAATTTTTTTTACACTATATAATTTTCATTTTTACATGGTAAGCCTACTAAACTAATTGTCATCGTTCGTTTTTCTTAAATGAAAGTAGTTGTAAGGTCTTATGACATCAATAATTTACATATACCATTATGGTATATGTGGTATGTCCTGGAACAGAAAAAAAAAATGCATGGATTATTCAAGGTATGTATTATATAGTTGTAACTTTTTAGTACGACATTGGTAATAATCGATGAAGACGTAAAAGTTCTAAAATGTAAAGCAGAAATAGTGTTATAATATGTAGTATTAACATTGGTAGCTAACGAATAACGTTGACAAAAACTACATTTTCCATAAGAAAAGTAACCACATTATCGCTTCAAGTACAGTTAACGGGTCGTATATTAAAGCAGTTGTTGCCACACTGGGTACTTGAGACCAATAAAATAAATTTCAATGTATGCAATATTCGCAATACTACGAGGTACTAAATTAAATGATTTTTTTCTTGTTTTAAAGTTAGACTTAGAGTTATAAAGTTAAGAAAAAAAAAAGAAAAACAAAAGAAGCAAAACAATAGCTGACGGATTTCCATTTGTTAGGTGTAACCAGGAATGACATACATGGTTAGCATGACATTTCTCAAGCTATGTCTTTTGTGTTTGTAACGTCTTGCTAACTATTATGACAGAATCCATCAATATATGAAACCATATAGTATGTCTTCGAAATACATCTACACTATAAATATCACACTGGAGTCAGAGATATTTGTTATGTACAATGAATGATTCAATGTAAAAGCACTGGCGGATCCAGGGCCTTTGTTTGGGAGGGGCCAAAGTGGCATTAGAGTGATATGGGGGAGGGGTCTAAGGGGAGGGAGTGCCCCCCTCCCCTTTGGAAAATTTTCTATTGCTGAATGCCCTCAGATGCAATTTGGTGCGACAAAAGTGTACAATGGTGATGTTAATTTACTTCTAAAAAAAATGTTTCCTAGGTGTAATTTTCTAAAATATTTATAAAACAAAGTTGGGATCATCTTTCTCAAGAAATTTTATTTCTCATAGGTTATAAATTCTTACAACCTGCCTGTAACTGCAAAATGGTGTTTAACTGTAAATCCTCATGCTCATACATTTACATAGCTCCCAACTCTTGAGAAGGCAAATGCTGGTCCATGCCACGAATCGCCGTCCTGGGGGAGGGGTATAAGGGGAGGGGGACACAGGGGAGGGGGTGTCCCCCTCCCCTATTGAATTTTTGTGGAATCCTGTTGATGCCTACATGTAAAATGGTGGCACTTAGAAAGGCTTTTGTCACCCAAAATTTTCTGAGAAATATGCATTTTTTTGTGTGTAACATCAATAAATTGAATAGTAGGTGATAATTCATTCTTTCCCGTGGCATGAAAATGTTCGCTGCTCGCCCCAGTTCAAAGGTTCAAATGATGCTGTTAAGGAGGTTTTATACTCTATTATGCTAAATGCTAAAGAAGTGATAGTTGCTAAGTCAAAATTTGATGCAAATTTGTTTATGTATACTTGACAATTACAATGCGGTTTTTTCGGACGCTTGTGCGGGTCAGCGGGTTTGGGTGTTAGACTGCGGGTCTAATTCCCGCGAATTGCGGCTCAGTTGGGAGCTCTGCATTTAATTTTAAACCAGAAAGCGAAAAGGTTTAGACTAGTCTACCACTGCTATTCCTCTCGATTTTTTAATTTCCAATCATATGATTTAGCGGATGTTCGGAAACACTTTTTGGCTCACCTTTGGGGGGGGGCCATGGCCCCCCTTGGCCCCCCCTTGGATCCGCCAGTGTGTAAAAGCAGCCGATGTCACACTGCTACCCAAATAATCATTGTTTCCATATATGTGATTATCGAAATATTACGAGGTACTAAGTTAATTGTAAGTTATCCTTGTTTTTAAGGTAAATTTCGTTCTTTATAAAAATAAATAGCTCTCTATATTCCCTTGTTAGGCGTGTCAATTTATAAAAAAGAAACAAGTTAGTATGGAAGGTTTCAAGTGATGTTTTCAATGTTTGCAAATTTTAGGTAAGCCCGTGGTAACTATCACTAAAGAATCCATACATGCATCGGATAAAGACGTTCAAATTCTAATGTGTAAAGCAGATGGTGTATTAGAACCAATAACCTTAACCTGGTTGGTGAATGGTAACGTTGAAGGAACAGACATTTTCCATAAGATAAGTAACCATAGTGTGTCTTCGAGGTACAGCCTCACATCGGTGGCGAGAAATGTCTCATGTACAGTGGATGGTTTGCACATCAAAACAGGTTTTGCCACATTGGTACTGGAACACCGACACAGTGATGCTAATGACTCTCATGAATTTTATGACTCTTCTGATGACGATAGTGGTAAGAAAGGAATTGCAGCTCATGGGTATGAATTTAAGTAAAAATGTCTTGATATGATGTACAATCGTATAAATAAAAAATATAATCGTATAAAATAGCGTGCGTTACTAACAGGATTAATGCACGATCGGGGGATAATGCAAGCGATGCACGAGGGCGGAGCCCGAGTGCATGCAACGATAGCATTAACACCCGGAGTGCATTAATCATGTGAGTAACGCACGCTAGACCGTTGATTAACCCCGTTCATTCATACGCTACCATTTGTGTGGGGGAAATATCATAAAACAAAACATTTTTGGTTACATATAACCAAAGATTTATTAAAGTGATGACCCGTAATTTTACCGTGCGTTACTCACAGG
Source organism: Apostichopus japonicus (assembly GCF_037975245.1). Taxonomy (NCBI): domain Eukaryota; kingdom Metazoa; phylum Echinodermata; class Holothuroidea; order Aspidochirotida; family Stichopodidae; genus Apostichopus; species Apostichopus japonicus. The sequence continues at coordinate 13,321,907 of NC_092572.1, forward strand.
ATTTTCTACGGTCAGCTGACCTGAATGGACCAATAGGATTTAGGAATCTTTACTAAGTATGAATGAAGTACATTTTAAACATTCATTAGTATTAAACATCATGATAACAAATTGTCATACCAAATTATCTCATATACATTTAAATAAAATTGCATGAATAAATTATACCTTTAGACAACCAATTTTAACTTGCTTTGTTTAAATGTTTGAAGTTTGACTTGATATGATATCATATATATTTGGGTGAAGATAATACGTCAACGTCTGCAGTAGATATGACCAATTCTCGAGAAACCTTAAGTTTATGCAAATAAAATTCAACTGGTTGATAATCACGTAGTGAAACATCTAATTTTCTTGTATTTTTTTTTTTGAAGCTGTTAAATTAGTGTACTAAGTGACATTAAGGTAATCTGACAACGATAAGATGTCCTGACATATGGAATAATACATGATGCATTATTTAGATTACATTCTAGAAACGACTTCCGGCACCGCCCCGGTGAGTACAACGAACATCCTAGTGCCAATGTGCATCCTCCTGATACTACTGTCCGCATCAGCCATCGTGACTGCTATTGTTATCTCAAGAAAGAAACGATTAAGTAAATATGTTTACTTTTATTTCGTAAATGTTTATAAATAAAGGAGCAACTTTTGTGCTTGTAATAAATGTCACTTAAAATTTCCGGGGTAAAATGGTAAGCGAATCAACGATTAATATGTTGTATTTAAGATGCCACATTTTATATCTTGTTCTAAATTCTATAAATTCTTACACTCATCGATACGTAATAAAACAGCCCGTCTTACAGACGGAAATTAAATATACAGTAACGGAGCATTAGGGATTGTAAAACAACGTGTAACATACATACATATGAACAAAAAATGTTCAATATTAAAAGTGAACAGTAAATGAATGCTGCATTGTTTTGTAACGCTATCCAATTTTTCTCCTTTTTTATACTCATGTATTTCGAGTTTTATTTTAGGTAAAGTTAAACCTCTGGGGGCCCTCTTACCTTTTACACATTCTCTCACTCAATATTCACTAGTGTCATCATATTCTTATAGAACGTTTGTTACGTCATAGCTTGATAACTTGGTTTCTCGTCCTTTCTTTTGTACCCTGTAAAGAAAGGAGACGGAGAGACAAAATGGCGTAAGTACTTCAGAAATTTTCTTTGTTGCAACACATGAACTTATAATCGTCTGTTAATTATGACCTAGACTATCGCCTAGACTATGGTGTTATACGTCGTGATAATATCGCAATTTGTTTTAAGAACCCCCCCCCCCTCTTTTAAACCGCCACGTGCTTAACAAACGCATTTGTTCCATTCTTTTTAAGAACACGCCAAAAAATCAATTATTCGAAAATAGTACAATTCTGGAATATTCCACAGACAGCCTTTGCCAAAACTACCGAAGCAAGTGGATGAAAATGAGGAATACGTGCTGTACGACACTGTAAAGAACGAAGAAGGTTATCTACGTATCCATCTCTTGAAACATTCAACCAAGTCTACTTTGTTTGGTCATTGTGGATCATACTATACTGTTATGATACCGGTGAACTCAACAAAGACGTTCCCTTTTTCGCTCACCGATGACCAAGAAGTTCCTAAAGAGAAGTTGTGCAGGGTGTACCTACTAAATATCGTCAGATAATGGCACCGCCTATCTCAACTTCACTTGATAGAAATTCCTTTGTTAAGAATTTGTTATTAGTAATTATTCTGCAAGTTTGGTCTTGTATAATTAATTCCTTTGTCATATCACGAAAACAAGTTGAACAAAAGTACTTTTTTTAAGTGAACAAGAATGAACTATATTTATCATGTTTGTGTTGATGTAAGATACACTAAGTTATATGTAACACATTTCAATGTTCTTACGATTGTCAGAACCATTGCAAGTTATTGATCTCTGTTACCACTATTCATATAAATAAATATAAATTGATTATATTGATAAATTGATCATATATTTTGACAATAGACATAAATACATTCTCTTGTTCACAGATTTTGTGTACTTTTATGGTGACAGTGTTGTTTACCATCGAACCGATATTGTACTTTCTAAGAGTTTGCCAAACTCTGGACGAATGATGAGATGGATCGGCTCGTTTCAAAATGCAAATCGGCCTGCTTTTGTGGCAAGCACCTTACACGGTAAGCGTATTGAAGGGGTTATGCAAAGGAGAACCACGGGGTGTTCGTGAAGCAATTCCATGAGGTGTTTTCCGATAAATGTTCAAGCGAATCGCTATTTGAATAATTGCACTCACAGGAAGAGTGAGATTGAGTTTATAGTGCTGCTTTTGCCGTTAAGTGTTCGTGCAGATCATGTATAAGCAGGGATGTTTTTGAAAAGTCCGAATTGAATTGTTTCCTTACCTTTGAAAGACGAGTCTTTTATAAGAATTATAATTAAATAATAACTTTTATATGTTGGTACTTGTACATGTTGGTACTTGTACATGTTTAATGATATTAAAACTCCAAACGGAACATCGATGTGTAAATGTGTTAATATCGATGTGTAAAGTTAGGGTAGCCTACGCTTGTGTATTTTGAAATCATATTTTTTTTAAATATATGTAACATTGTTACAACAGATGATTGTTGAAAAGCATACATTGAGATCTTTTCATTTAATTTTGCACAGAAGATGCTTCTAGGAACGATTGGTGCGAATTTCGAGTGTTCTCCCAATACCTCCGTAACATGCCTAAGCATATGAACATCGTCGATATCGTTGGATGCGATACTGAAAAAGGTTAACAAAATACAGTGTTTTCCCCAAACATAAATGACAAATTTGATGTGAAGAATTGAAATATGTACTATTTTTATTGTCTATCTCGAAGATAAATGAATAAATAAATAACAGTTAATGTCACTATCACATTACACCTGATATTTGAATTGTGATCAGTTCTTATATTACTTATTTAAATTTGTTCCATAATGCATTATGTGTTACATATAACTGATTTTATATCATACTTTTATAATAATTAGTTGCCAGATTTGTATGACTCACAAGTTCCCAGAACAAACTTAAATTGGTTCAACACATCAACAACGTGACAAATTGGGTAAACTTGGTAACATTATTATCGTAAGCTAGTAATATACTGCAAACAATTATTTAAGAAATATACGGGTTTCACGTCCTCATGGTTATAAGGACATACCAGTAACGAACCACGTCATTGCAATGCTTTCCTAATTATAGAACGTATTATACCTCTTTCCAAAACGATTTCTTTCGACACAGTGCCACACTATATTTACATGGAGTACCTGACAAATGGCACATTACTGGATTTCCTACTCGATACATCGAAAGAAAACGATTACTCGACTGCTATATATGATAAACGAATCAGACCATTTTCATTGACTCGAGATGCAAGGCAATTGGCAACATTTTCGTCTCAAATTCTGGAAGCACTAATGTTTCTTGAAACGGTTGATGTAAGTACAGATATTACTAAACGGCGGTTTTATGTATTTTAAATATGCAGTGATTCTTGTATGGAGTTAAGTATACAATACGTTAACATCTCAAGTAGGCTAGCTTGATACGACACGCGATCTACGGTTTTAGTATATTGTGAGGAATAACATTCGTGTTGCCATCAAAATAATATTCACTAATGAAACAAAAAGTAAACATCAGGTTCATCATTCAACAAATATTTCACTGCATAATTTCTTATTTATGCACCCTTGCCTATACCCGGGCTGGCAGTTCGTAACTTTAACACATCGAACAGAAAACTGTTACAGACATTAATGTATCTGTTTGCTTCATCCCCCCAAAATTGATATATTTCCTTTTTATCATATTTATTTGTAAACGTCCTTGTTCTTTTCTTACATTAGTGTGACCATCTCGGAATATGTGCCAGAAAGGTGCTACTGGATAACAATACCAACTGTAAATTGTACGACTTTAATCTATGTTCTGCAACAACGAAGATATTATCGAATATAAACCTCGAGGTAACGTTGGTGTTCATTATCAGTTCAACTGGTATAAATATATATAGTTGATTGGATGAGAACTATGAAGTGCAGAACCTGTGGAATGAAGTGTACTGATTTAGTTCAATAATAATGTACTGTTTTGAGATCTAAACTATTCAAAATTACTTTATGTTATTTTGACGACCTTTATTCCACAATATTCTGCAATGGAGTAGACAATGAATAGTAACAACGCTGCGTTTGCCTTTAGTTGAAATATTAAAATACTTATTAAAACTGTGGATAGGAGATAAATTACCGTTTCTTCAAAATTAAGACCCGTTATATGAAAATTCTAATTTCGCCATGATCGATATTAGTTAGTGTGACGTGAACATAAACATTGACAATTGTATTGTGATATAGCATTTCATGGACTTCATCTTAGTAGTAATGTAGCCACAATTGCCATTCGAGAGAAGACCCGTTCAAGAAAAGTTGTACATTTTTATCCACAATTAATACAAAAATTGATGAAATGTTACGTCCTTAATGATTCACATTTTAGAGGATATTTTTTACTGTTCATGGCTTTCTATTTGCACTGGTTTGCCCCGATTAAGAAGTTTCATAAAAATTCAAATGGCTTAATATCAGTATGTGCTTAGTATGCTTTTTTTCTTCACCAGGTCAGCCCTTGCTTAAAGTGGTTTGCACCAGAGACCATTGTTAATCGGGAATATAGTCAGAACAGTAATATTTGGTCTTATGCAGTCTTTATGTGGGAGGTATTTTCAATGGGTAAGCTCCCCAGTGGGGTATTTACAACCTAATAGTAGGGAGCACTAAAAATCAAATAACCATTTATATATATCAATATATATATATATATATATATATATATATATATATATATATCAATATATATATATATATATATATATATATATATATATATATATATATATATATATATATATATATATATATATATAGATATATATAGATATAGAAAATAAAATAAAATATATATATATAGATATAGAAAAAGATATAGAAAAACCTCGTTAATTTATATATATATATATATATATATATATATATATATATATATATTAACGAGATTTTTATTATCGAGGCTTTTTATTAACGAGGTTTTTTGTCGGATGGTTCTATGTAAGATATTGAAAGATTCGGAGCACGAAAATTCAAAGTATAAACAAGATGAAACATTGTGTTTTTTTTAAGTTTAGTAACAATCATTAGACTTTCTGTTATGTTTGGTAAAGAGTAGGTTTAAAAGTGTGTCTTTTTTAAATATTTTGTTGTTGTTGCACATTCCGTCTTAAATGATACATTTCTGTGTTTGATTTAATTTAGGGAAGACACCATTCGAAAAGCTAGATTTAGAAGGCTTAAAATCAGCAATTAACATCCAGCCACCTCTTCCTCAAAACAACAACTGGCCGAACGTCATGTGAGTACTTACGTTAATACATATGCTGATTAAAGCACAACCTACATTTTAGATGGTAACGCTTTGATATTAACACATGCAGCATGTGCGTTGTGCATTAGTTGTTAACATATAAGGATTTAGCAAGGATTTCTTCCTGTTGAAATTTCTTTCCGTATGATTTTAATAAACAATTAATATTGCAGAAACACCGTGATAACGGCTTGCCTACGGGTTGATCCAGATACTCGCATGAAGGCACTTGAAATTCGGGAGTCCCTCGATCAGTTTCTTGACGAAAACAAACAGGTATTTACTTTTGCTGAGACAATTCTCGAAAACTCCGCCGAAATTCGTTTCGTTTCGTTTGTCTTTGTTATACTTATCAGTGAGCAGAGGCACAATTACAAAGAACATAAGTTGTATATTGAGTAGAATATGAAAAGAAATTGTACCTCAGAAATCCGTTTTGGGCTTCTAATTACCAACACTATATGTTATCCTTTACGACTACCAACGCCGCATATATAATGTATACAACTTTAATACGTCAGTGAATTAACGATAATAATGTACGTCGTAGAAGCAGAAAAGTATTTCATCTGGTTAGTATAATCACTGCTTTTTATCAAGAAGGTAATAAATCCATAAAAACATGACTTTTTACTCAGCTCATTGTCATTGCATAACACCATTACACACAACTATTTCCACATTGATTGTTATGCTCGACCAATATGAATACCAACTTTTCATTGTTTGCGATAAAAATGGATTATGTAACATTTAGCAATGTTATGTCCCAATAGATTCAAGAAGGTTAGAATCCTCCCAAGCCTCAAATTCATTTTCATTTTATTTGTATTTTAGGATGACAACGAATATAGCTTTTACCAATGATAGAACGAAATGACCACAAGTAGGATCATCTACCTTTGGAGACCTGTTTTTACACAGTCAAGCGTTCCGGTTTAATAATATAGTAGTTAAATTATAACGATATCTCCTTTGTTATTACCTACATAGGAGGATATATTGGTTCTTACGTTTCTTATACTATTGGCACCATTGACATTAGAAGACTTTTTTGGAGAAGATTATTTGTAAACTAAACTGATTTATACAACTCTAAATTTAATGTTTCTGATTATAGATAAATGGGAGTTGAGGGGTGCTAACTAAGCTAAGATGTACCTTTCTTATGACGTCACTAGTATGGATTATGTATGGTAAATACCTAGTCTTGTCATTTCATATTTATGATATATTTTCTTCCCGCGGTAGCATTGAACTCATCGGTATCGGATAGACTTCATTTGCAGCAAAGAATGATGTTTTAAGAACAATAAAGTTGTCTCTGGAATCTTTAGCCTATGGACAGCCTCGTTATGGTATATGTACCAATGTTATGCAACTTTTTTACTGATCTGACTCTGGCGAACGCTATGAAATATAATCATTTGAAATAATATCTTTACTTATTATCATAACTAATTATCATTTATCGTACCCTGGTCTTTGGTATGCAAATTTCCAAAATGAGGGACGGGTCACTGATGTTTGAAGGCCGAAATCTATTAAAGCGATTCACAACATACGAATGGCGAATGACACATATATGCCTGTACAAACTCGCATTGTATATAGTACATAATGTATAAAACTTACACCGACTAGCAATTTACCGTTAACTCAGAACAAAAATGATAAAACCGACATGATTGGATTTTGTGAGAACGGTTGGAAAGGCTTTGGGCGAGAACACTGTTTGCTGGTTTTGAGTCTGGTGTCAACGCATAACAGATATCATATTATTTATGTCTCCAGTACGTTTTGCGAAGGGATTTCTAAGCATTGTGAAAAGTTTATTACAATATATAAATATATATATATATTTATAGAGACCTTTCAGGATTATCT